>NC_142707.1:10603750-10905625 GCF_055471065.1 Atractosteus spatula
AAGTGAACAGTATTGACATTATTAATGTCACAACTGCGTTAATTTGTTTTTTACCAAGGAAATGTATGAATGCAATTTTACAGTCAATGATACACCTTGTAGTTACAGACAGTGGTTAGTTGAATCCTCTCAGGACGTACGTTAGAAGCTGGGCGTTGTCGTGCTTCTTGCTCTTTACCAGTTGAGAGTTCCTCCAGCTGGTGAACTGGTCCAGAGTTTGTCCTGCTGGTTCGGTCACAGTAATCTTGTCCTGGTCAGTCCACACCTCCAGCCCAGTCAGAGCAATGAAGGTATTCTGTGGCCGATATGCCTATGGACAGTGGGAGAGAAGTGTAAAATACAGCAATGAGCATAACAACAAGAAAGGTTTTCTCATCCATTATCCTGACATTAGAGCTCTGACAGACACTGAAGTATCTGAGTGCATTTGTTTCTTAAGACGTGAGCTCACATAGTCTCCCTCCATGTGCAGCATATCACAGCTGTAGAAACCTGTGATCACCCAACATTAATTCAATTGGTGAATCAATGTGACTGATCACAGGATTACACAGCTTTGCCATTATGTTTAGGGTGAGGCATACAGAATGTGGTGTATTGTGAAGATAACATTTATAATTAAGTACTGAATGATATTTTATCTAAAATTGGCAAGAAACCACAAATTCAGTGAAAAATACAAGAGGCTATGACCATGTTCTCTGATGAGTATTTGAAAGGTCGTATAGTATCTGACTCATATTATCCAAAGTAAGGCAAACATGCAAGAGTTTCTCTTTTTCCTTGTCTGCGGCTAAATTAATTTAGCTGATGTTTACCTCTTCCCAGCTTTGATAAATCTAATTTTCCAGGCATAATGATTCAATGAGATTAATAACAACAGTTTGGTGCATTGCTGTGATAATGTAATAAATGGTAATAAAAATAAACCAAAATATTCTAGAACCAAAAAAAAAACACATGGCTGAGATTGTGTTAATAGTGTAATCTTGCAGTAGATGTGCAGCTGCAAAACACATTTGGCAAGTATAAATGTTAGCATTGTTGTGCAACTGCTCAAGCTGAGCTAACTAAACAAAATCAGACAAATTGAGGAACCACAGATAAAATAACAGGTCTAGTTCTCGGTGGTACTTTTGTGTTTTTAAACACCCTTTCTCTCTTCTCAGCTGGCAAACTATTTTAATTGAGATACACAACACACAACTGTAGATCATCTTTAAAACTGATTAGTAAGGAAGGATAACAGCTTTGAAACATTTTTCATTTTTAGCATTACCAAAACAGATAATTTACATAGCCGGGGATCAGTTTTAGTTCATATCAGGGAGGAAATGGAAAAGCAAAAATACTCAGGGTTAAACTAGATATTTAGAAGAGATAATAACTAAACAGTGTTTCTACTTAGCTACTTAGGTGTATCAGAACAGATCCACCAGGGTATGCAGAAAATATAAGTACTGGGATTGATGGGTCAACATGTATTAACTAACACTTTCACAAACATAAAGAAAATCAGAAGGACATTTGGCCAATGTCACTCAAAAGTAAGCCTGAGAACCCCATTCAGCTACATCCTGGATGATGCAAACAGGTTCTACTTCTTGGCTTAGTTTCACACACCTCTTACCCTTTAGATAAAGAAACAGCTTCTGTATTTAATCCAAATGCTCCCGCACTTAGCTTACATTTGCACCTTTGCACCCTCCTTCAATATTCGAATCGATCTAGAGCAGAATATGGGGGCTGAATCCTCTCACTTTGTTCAAGACTAAAGAGGATCAGTCTGTGTTTGCCACACCTTCAAGAGCCCAAAGTAGTCTGGTTGTTCTAATTTGAATTTCTCCCAAGATAACATAATATTAGTGCAAAGTATTATTTAATTGAAAAACAGGGGGACGCCAGACCAGCCTTCTCTAGTGCACAGCAATGAAGACAAAACTCACCACGTTGGCAAAGTTGATTATCTCAAACACCCTCTTCCTCAGTTTATTCATGTTACGCTCCATTTTGTTGAACTGAAAACGGTAAAATATTATATATTAATTGGATTCAGTATGTTTAAACTCTAACAACAAAGGTTTTCTAATTACATCATTAAGAATATAGTTATGTTAATGCTTTCTTCACATTGAAGTAATAATCTTTCCAGTTAGGTAGGTCATTTTTCTATAGCCAGCAGTTCTTTTAGATTTGCAGGGTTTTAAATAATAATGATTACATAAAGGAAAATTGGGAGCATGTTCTGTTCGGAGTAAGAAAAAAAAAGAATTATTTGCTCTTATGTCTGCAGAATGAAGTAAAACTGAGATTGTTGTTGTAATTAACTTTTTCCTTTCTGTATAGAAAGTAACCACATGGTCTTAAAATCTATAACAGCTGTATTAAGTATTCCAATGGTACACTCAAAAACAATTTCTATTTTTAAATTTCTTTTCTGCCTTCTCAATAACATAATCTTCCATTTTAAGTAAACTTGCAGCTCACAAGAGCAAAAGACAGGAGACAACATGAATGTAATGATCTGAGCTGGGCTGTCCTATTAACATTGAGAGCCCAGAATGAACTGGACAGAGAGAACACAGAGCAGCAACAACACAACAGGGATCGCTGTTGAGCTAGTATGAGCGAAGATCACAATGGCTGGTTGTAGCCGTCTTACCTCTAGAGCAACTCTCATAATAAAGTGTTACCACTTTTTGATTGTTGAATGTACTGAATGCACTATTGACAATGGAAAAGTTGCTTCTCTTACCTCTCTGTTGTCAGCAACCAAGAAAAGTTCAATGTACTTCTGTTGTTGCATGAGAGTAGGCCCCTGAAAATAAAAGGTGATATTGGAAACAAAAAGTTTACAATGAATTGAAGCACACCGAGGATCTGACCAAGAACTCAATTACAAAACTCCATTAATTGCCAGTAACGCTACATGAATACTGGCTTCGTGAATGGCTTATTTAAAACAAAGAAGAACTAGCTTCCTGCTTTAGTTAACATTGATCGCAGTCTAACACTGATCTTTAGATAACATTGATCTAATCATCTGATTTTAAGTAGCCCACGCGTCTGTGTCAGGAGCTCTTACCGAACCTCTGGAGTGCACTTTACTGATGGAAGGGAGGCCATCATCCCAGCTGGTGTTGGTCACTCCACAGACTGCTGGTGTCTCATTCAGACTCTCATACTTCAGGACAGCATGGTCACCGGTGTCTTCCTCAGACAGGGGCTCTATCAGATAACGCTGGCCTGCAGTCTGGAAATAACCTCTGAATGGAGTCACAGGTGAAAAGTGTGTTACTATGGATACAAGGCCTTGATCTTCATTCTGGCATTGCAGAGCTCTATCTATGATAACTCAACCGGAAATAAATATAACGTTCACTTGACTATTGCAGCAGAAAGTTGGGTCAATTATGCAAAAGAGAGCTTAGGTGCATTAAGAAGAAGAACAAAATGTGTAGTTCTCCTTGAGAGGGTGATTCCAAGAAGCCTTGTTATTCAGCAGATTTAAAAAGTGTTTCTTCTCAAGCAAGATTCTCAAACCTTCATCTATATGGACCACAGAATGCACTGTAGCTTCATTTCAATCAATCAAGTAATGCAGCTCTTCATTCCACTGATCAAGTGCTTAAACGTTTTAAAAATAACTTTTCTATCTTAAATCTTGCTATTTATAGCCATGTACAGTATAAGGAGCTTACAAAGAAAACTGGCAAATAACAGAAGGCCATTCATCTCATTTAGCTCATTTGGTTTTTAGTAGTTTATCTAAGAATCTAACCCAACCATTTCTTTAAAAAAGAAGGTTGGACGTAGGTTTTGAATCAACTTCTAACTGATCTTTAGATAACATTGATCTGAACATTGATCATTGATCATTGATTTTGCATTTATTTGTTGATTTGGAACAGTTCTGTGTGTATAGGTATATAAGCCTATATATTTACTGGTCTTGCTATATGTGGTGCTGTGTGCTGTTTTGGTTAAACAAAACCCAGATGAATAACAGAACTCATTCCCTTTCAAGAGATCCCTGAAGGCTTGACTGCTCACTCTGTTCCTTGACTACAGCCCTTCACATTACATGGCTTATATTCAACAAGGTCATTCTGTGTCAAATGTTTATTTCAGACAATTGCTCATACCTTAGCCCATCACAGGTACTGATGCTAATCACAGAGCTACTGTCATTCTGTATGTGTCCATGGTAGTAGCAGTGATCCTGTTGAGGTGCAAGCAAAGACAAAATAAAAACAAGATTATTAATGAGTAAACTTGCAGTGCAGCATATGTTTCATGTGAAATGTATTTTCACTTTCATTATTAATTTATCTGGACGTGCATTCTTGTGAAGAGGTATAAAAGATATAACAGAAAGTCATACATTGGATCTTTATATTGATTCAGTATTTACAATCCAATGTGCTATTTATTTTAACCTGAACTGGTATTTCTTCTCGTTCTTCCAATAATATACCCGAAATTGTGTTAAATTAATTTTCCAATGATTCCCACTATACATTAATTCATTAATACATTAATAAATTTGGAAGCCATGGCACTGAATACAAGAAGTAACAATCCAATGCTGATTTCCTTGTAGATGGATTAACTGCAGTGCATAACGTGTGACTTAGGTTGTCGTCATTCTGTAGGCCTGTTTATGTGACTCACGATAAGTCTTCTACCAAATATTCATTCATTATTTGAAGAGGTCTGCAGTTAGATTTGCTCAGTGGTTCTGGAGAGATATCCGTCTCAACCAGGGTCTTAACCTTTTTAGATATTAGAAAACTTTGCCTCTGAAATACAAATCTGCCATATTTCTAACTCTTTATTTTCTGATATCTCACTTGCTTAGCTTTTCTCTTGCAACAAATCTCTTGTTCCCTGAGCAGACATTTTGTTTCTTTATCCACCTCAACTCATAACTCCTACTATCATCATCATAATACTGTCAGCTCAACAGCAGATCTAAGAATACATCCCTTTCAGGACCTGTTTCATATTAAAATTTCAGAAAAAGAACCTGCTTCTCTCTGTCTTAGGAATTGACTTCACTCTTTCTCTGACTATACTTGCCTGGACTGGCAAAGGACACAGGCCATTCATTCCTCTGTCTAGCTCTTGAGATCCCATATCTTTTCAATCCATTTTCCAAACTCCCTGATGCGTCCAGAGTTGTGAGCTCAACACAACCCCACCTTTGAAGTAGTGCTTAATCACAGAGTCACAATCTCCCCTTTCTACTTCTTACTCAGCGGGCTTTGTGACTCATTATCATTGCTATCTATTCTCTCCGTTTTGAAGTTTTTCTCTCAGCTTGCTGATACTCAGATATCATTTTAGCTGTCACTCTTTGGCAGACACCCCTAATCATAGAGGCTTGCTTCTACAACTGTAATGGTTATGCTAACTCAGGAGCCCTTAATTGCAAGAGACCTCCTCAGAATCTTGAGAAAAACTCTACTATCTCATACATACACCTCCTCATTGATTAAACAACTGTGACACAATTCAATGTGAGCCTTCTCAGGTCAGGTTCAATTCTTATATGGAATGACACAATGTCATGCTGTTAAGGAAGCCTCCAGCTCCTTTGGGAAGATTTACCAGTGGCTTCTTGGCCACCTTACCACATTGAAAAGGCAGAAATAAGTGACATGATCAGTGAAGACCACCCATGTACAGTATACTATAGAGTGCAGCCCTTTCCTTTTAGCCCTGTGATTACAATGGAAGCTTAGGAGGTCCTTTCTTATAAAGGATCAAAAAGAATCTTTTTTAATTAAAAATTTTGTGTCCTGCAATATACTACTATTATTTTATTGACATACCACATCTTGTGGGGCTGTGGTAATCATCTCTCCATCATCAGTGTAATGTGTCTCAGAGTAGTCCTTGGTTAACAGGCCCCTAGGAGTTTTGGGAAAGGATTAATCAGAAAGAAGCTTCACAACACCTGTCCACACCTGCGGTTATTTCAAAAGATGCACAATGGTTATGACAATCTACACTACACTGTGAGCAGTGAACACTGCTTATACAACATTATGAAAGACAACAGATTGTCTTATGTTTCGCGACACTGTAGAGTTATGACTCAAGGAAGACATTTAATGTTCATGGGAAACTAGATCAAGAGGGCCCTAGCTCCAGTCATCAGGGGATGAAGTCTTGGGGGTTTTAAATCACCACTTTTGTTAGACTTGGGAAAAGAGGTAACTGGTATTATTGTTTAACTGGTTTAAACATCTTATTAATTAAATTAGATAATGGAGAGCTCAGATGGAAGGAAAAAAAGAAAACCTTCTGTTCCTGATGAACACTACTGTCCTCCATCATCAGTAGTAGTTAGGGTTTACAAAATACTGTGGCTGGTGTTTCATAGTCCTTTGACACTCTGTCAGCTGCTTGAGCTGTGATGTAATGAACTTCTGACTCACTCGTTCTTTTCAAGATGCATCACAATGTCCCTTCCTTCCACTTGCATCCTGTATTTCACAACATCTGGCCGTGACATCTGGAGAACAAGTGAAAATCAGTGTAATAGGAATGTTTTATATATGCACGAAATATACCAGGGTTAGAAGCGTGACAGTTTACAACGGTCATTATACAATACGTATCATGATCCTAATACAAGACATGCCTATGTTTGTTTTTATATAAATCAAGTATATACTGTATGTGTTATTCATGAAATTACACAAATTGTTTGGTTTTAAGTTTAAAACCTATATGTCAGCTAATGTCTCTGTAGTCCAAAAAGTGTTTCTTTAGGAAAAAAAAAATTGTAGTTGTTTTAACAAACATGATTTTTCTACAACAGAATCGTTGCCATCAGTTGCCTTGTCTGAAGAAATGAAATGAGAGGCCATTCTTTTAAAAATGAGATTTTAGAAGTGAAATTCTCTTATCTTTTTTTTTTTCATTTTTAAGCACGTCAGTAAACATCTGCTGTAACGAAAGAGGATGTAGTCTGTGAAGGTCTTGAGAATATAATAAAAATACGTAGTGAAAATTGTTCATTATAGATACAGCTTTCAGGGAAGCTAAAGGAAAGTGTTACAGTAATAGTATACTACAAGGACCTCAGACTCAGTTCCTGGACAGTCTAGTGTCTTCTGGTGTTTGTTCAAGCCTGCGAATTTATGTAAAAATGAAATAAATATTGTCTTTCTTATACATATGCAAAATTTCTCTTAGACTTTTACAGCTCACTACCCAAAATATGAATGTCATTAAAAGTTAAATTACAGCTACCCGTAAACATTCTAAAATTCTGCTTAGAAGTTATCACAGTTATGAAATTATTTAATTAAACCTACTATGTAACTCAGAGCCCAAGTGGAATAAAAAAAACAGAAAATAGTGAGTCATGTAATAACAAAGCTTGAGTTCACAGGTATACTTCTGTTAGCATTAACAACAAAGTACTCAGTGTTAATTTATATTGCAACATTTACACAATAAAGCTTGGATTTTGAAATGTATTTTTTCTTATATACTTACCTGATTTGGAATAACTAGTTGTCTTTTTCACATCTTGGCTTGCAGCTATGAACCCTTCTACCTCACACAGGAGGGACTCCTTTGAACTGTGCATGTTTGATTCACTCGTGTGCACATCACAGGCACCGTATGGGAATATTCAGAGCCCATTGGAGGTACAACATGCTTGCAAGTGCCTGGGAGGCCACAGGGGGCGCTTTTGTTTTGCTGAGAACCCACACAGCCTTGGCTGACTATTCCCAGAGTACCGTAGGCAGGGCTCAGCCAATAGTGTGCCACTGCTTAGGAAATCCTGGAGACAATCATGTAACATGCCCAGGCTTGAACCTGTGATTATAGAACTCAACCTGAATGTGTGTAAATACTGAGTGACTCAGGAGATCCCCAACATTTAATGTTTTTTCTTTGTAAAAAAATTGAGCAATAAGCAAGAGTAAATTGTTTAGCTCAACTGAAGATTTTCGATTCCTTTTTTGGTAATGAGACCTCTGCATATCCAATGGAATTTCTAAGACCTGCACATTGAATGAAGTTGAATTTAATACATGTTACATACTCTTTACATACTTCAAGCAATTATTTGCTGCTTTAAGAAACAGAATCCATGTTAGCATTGGAACATGTAATACAGTACATATTTACTGTTTATGTATTTAAGACTGGCTGAGCCTACCTCTGTGTCTCTCTTGTGTCGTGTGTAAAGTCTGAGGGGTCTCACCACTTCATACTCTTTGACTCCGTCCAGCGGAGCACTGTCCCCCACTGAAACACAGTAATACAGCAAAGGACCTGAGCGGTGAGGAAGGAAACTGGAGATGGAAAGATTAGTACCAGTCCGTAGCAATGTCTGAGCCTTAGGGGACAGATTCATTAATGTGTTGTGGCAAAATGTAAGTCTTCAACAAATTGCACCTTAAGAAAAAAGCCAATCACCCTGTTAGTTTTAGTATACACTGTAATCTAAGTGAAACTGAGAAAAGTTAGTTCTGCAAGCTGACAATACTGAGGCATGCACTTTTGTGTATGAGAACTTTAGTATTAATTCATTGCAGCTTTATTTTAAAATTAATTCAGATTTGTTAATTACAGCAGCTAATTACTGGAATACTATACAATCCTGTTTCAAATAATTCTTCTGTTTCACTTTATGTCAATATTGGGAACATTAGAGAATATCTAAAGCATATAGTGCAGCTTGTGTTGCAGGCTAGCTAATAGTCACACAGGCTAAGTATTTGCAAGCTTTTCCAGTCCTCCATCCTCTCCACAGCAGCCTGAGGCAATGCATGTTTTTGAGATTACACTTTTGTATTTGCAAGTATTTGCATGTCACTACAATACCGGTTCATCAGAAGCTTTATTTAGACAGCAATAGAAAATTTGAAACAAGTAATGTTTTCACCATCCTCTGAAACTTATTTGAGTGTGCTGGGTATTTCTAGTGAAAGAATAAGACAGGAAACAGCTGGCTATTTTAATACTTAATGGAAATGTTTAGAGTCAAACCTGTCACAAGCTTAGCCACTGTGGCAAAACATTCTTTGATAAATTCATTGTCGTCAGAAGCAGAAAGTTATTTTCGGAAACATGAATGAACATTGTATTTTAATTTGGCAGATCTGAATCTGAACATCAGCTGGTATAAAAATGTAATACCTTTTTGTACCCTGCAGTTTTTCCTTTAGTGATATCAGCAGAGGATTGAAAAGTAGTGCTTTCAGCTGAACATAACAAGCTTGTACACTGAACTATGCACTAGATTAATTTAAAGGCATGAGCAAGACTGAACTTCCAGTCAAGCCTATAAGCAGGCTCCCAACAATTTCATCAAGTATTCATTCCGATTTGTGATTGTTTTTGTACTAGGATATTGTAACTTTCTCTGCCTGTCTAACAGTCTGGGAATATAGACTTTATGTATTCCAAACATGGTAAAACATTCCACTTCTTTATTCTTGTGGGTAATGTGATTCTGATAAGATCACTTTAAATGAATTAAAGAAGAGTTTTCCAGGTTTGTTTTGACTAATTCTTTAGAACGCTATTCTAGAGAGTTAGTCCAAACCCCATTCTTCCTTCTAAAATGATATTAAATTAATTTTTAGTACTATAGTCATGTGGTTAACAAATAGAAAAAAGGCAGGACATGGAATTTATGTTCCATTCTTTCATATCTGCATTCACAAGACAAGATCTCTGTCTTCCAATAGTCAATAACAATATTATATAATTTTGATAATAATATGAACTCATTGAAAGCAAAGCCTACAAAAAGCATGCAATATTAAAAATGCCTAATCTGAAAAACAAAAAGTAATATTAAAGTAAAATTCTAGCATTTGTTACCTTCTGTCTTACACCTTATCCTAGTGTACAGTATTGGGTGTAACAGCATTGGGTATGGCTTTATTTTCAAAAAGCATAAACAGTAGTACTGTATTATAATGTTTTCAGAAAAAAACATTTAAGATTTTCATCATGCTTCATGGTAATATGTCAGCTTGGAAATGGTTTAACACCAGTGCAGGGATAAACAAGGATTCTCAGGATTATGAAGGCATTTGGTAACTTTACTAGCCTGCAACACAAGGCCACACCCAGTGGAAGAACAACACTGCACTAATGCAAATAATCACAGAAACAGCAGCTGGTAATTACAGAGCACTAAGTTATTCTGACAAGAAAATAAGCACAGAGCTCAGATCAGATGAAGACTAAAAAGGATACATAAAGAAGAAAGTTAACAACAATATTGTTGTTTAATCTTAAAATGTAGTAAGTTATATAAATGTCATTATGCATAATGACAATGTATGCATTATAATGTCCTGCAATGTGATTATCTCAGCAGTGTCAGAAGGCATGTCACCCTAGATGCCTAAGGCTGTGGAGAAGCATATACTGCAGGTACTGGAACTTTAGTCAAAGTTTCCCAGGACTAGAGCTGCATAATTGTCATTGAGGGCAGAGGGCCATGATCTGGAGTTTTCAATTTGATTTCCAAACAGAACAGTTCCATCAGAAGAAAATCTTGTAATGACTAGCACACCATCGGAGGGTTGGCCTGAATTCCTGAAATAACCAAAATTTTAACCTGTTGTTCTTAGAACTGTAGGCCACATAAGAGTATCTGAGCCTGCACTTCAGCTTCAGTGACTTTTTATCAGCTATGGGAAAACATTCAAATGCTGTAATTATACATAATGCAAATTTTTCAAATAAACACAAAAGAGAGGACATCCTCTATTAGCTAAAAGATAGATATGCTTTTTGTGCATAAACCAATAGTGGAATATACTGTATACCCAAATATAAGGAGTCTCTGCAAGGCTAATTGGATATTTCTGAGACTAATTACCAAGAGGTAACAAATGTCAGTCTGGATGCAAAGACTACATATTACGTATTCTCATCAATATTCTAGATGGCTTTTTTTCCTGTCTTCTACAAACTGACAATATACTGCACTGTAAAAAATAAAAATATCCCATTTCATTAACACTCCAGGTGTGTAGTTTTAAATTATGGATGTTGTTTTGACTATATGCCCCAAGACTGACCCTCCATACCAATCTGAAATATACCTGTACTGCTTGAAACGTTTGGAACCTTACTCAAAAATCACAGTTGAGTTTAAAGGTTTAGCAGGGAGATCCCAGTTGTGACGCATCCTTAAATGTGGATTACCACATACAGTGCGGCCATATCTTTATATTTTATTGACAAACCTCTTTGTGGACAATGCAATCATAAAACATCAGTTACAGTTAACAAAACCTTACATTCGCATTGCCCTCTTCAACCATAAAGGCTATGCAGATAGTCAGCTGAGGTGGAGGGGACAAACTGAGGTAAGAAAAAAATGCCTGAATTTGAATTTTATCTATGACACCTACATTGTTTAAGATGGGATTTTTATTCAACACAAATAATTATGACCTCAGTTTTACTATCTCACTGAAAGAGCTCTGGTGACATCTGCTCTGATGAATCAGCTGTCCCCTTGCGTAAAAATACTTCCTGCAACTGAATGAGATCTTTCCTGAGAATAGGGATGTCTGAAACCCATCATTGCTGTGACAATACCTTATAGGGTATTGCCTTTCGTAGGCACAAAAAAAAAACATACAGCACTGCATGCTGGTGGACACATTGTCCTAAGGCCTCTAGGTCAGAGCCACCACTTTCTTGAATTTCTTCCCAGTCTGCCTGCTATCGTTAAGCGACCACTTGTCTCTGTCTGACCTAGTGATGTTTGCTTATAGTGCAAGGAGAAAAACAATTTTCAATTTTCTTTCTTTTTTTTTGCAAGCCCTGATCTCAAGATTAGAGTTTGCAAAAGGAGAAAAACACATTGTGAAATACCCCGACTTGCAAACACTGATTAAAATTATAAAAGGCAATTGCATAAGCACCTCTGTTAAAAAAAAGCACAATTATCCACTTCACGAACATCCAAATCATGTTATTTTGTGCATCTTGGTGACTAAAAACTCTCATTCAAACTATGGAGTTAAAGATCCTCCCCAATGCTCAGCGTTCTTTTAAAATAAGAAACTCCAAATCCAAATCCAAATCAAATCAAAGTGTATTTATCAAATGCACAACAGTACAGTGTGCAGAAGTAGTTGCTGGCAATGAAATGTCTTTTCTGCGAGCTCACAAAAATCACAAAAACACAAAAATCACAAAATTGAGGTTACGAAAATAAGGTTACATAATAATAGATGTAATAGAAATGTTATAAAACTCAATATGAGTAGAGCTGCTATGTGTCCATGGTGTATGCAATATATCCAAGTAGTGCGTTTATGCTGAATACAGTGAACACTGTGTGTCCATGTAGCCATTACAGGTGATTTGCTAAAGGAGCTGCAGGTTGGCTATTTAGCAGTCTTATTGCAAGTACCAAAATATATGAAAAGGAAATAAAAATTTAAACCAACAACAGTGAGACTCTTCTTGCCATGCAGTTTAAACAAAACATCTTTCACTTTTTGTTTGGGAAACTGAAAATATTGTGTGGGTATTCTGAAAAAAATGAATACAATAAAAAACAAAATCCTAGACAACTCAAGTCATATTTTAGTCTTGGTGTCCCTGTCTGAAAGAAAGTGGTATTGCTGCCAGAAGAATAGGAGATACTTCTTTACTCAAAAGGTTGTAGAAGCATGGAAAAGTTACCCAGCCATGTGGTAGAAACTAATACCCTGGACTCATTTAAGAAAAGACTGGCTCACACTATTGCAAATCAACAAGCTAAGAACTACCAAACAGGACAGATGGTAAGAATGGGTTGGTCTCATTTCTAGCCTTTCTTATGTTCTAATGGAATTAAGCTAAGACACAGAGCTTAACACCCCTACTCTTACAAAAACGACCTCAGTACTTTTAATAAAGTAGTCAAAACCTTAGCTAAACTTCTCATATGAAGAACAGCGTGCCCTACAATCTAGTTCTACCAGACTAGAGCATGGTTTGGGAAACTGTGTTCTTTCAGAGGGACAAGCACCATCTACAAGTCAACCAACACCAATTGCAGCAGCAAATGCAATTGTACAGTAATATTCAGGCACTCAGATCCTGAAATGCAGGTGATTAGGCCTTGATTCCAGAACTAAGGGAAACAGCCAGGTCTCAGATCTAGGATGAAGAGTTTGTTGCAGCTCAGGGCTGCTGTATCTCAGCGGCATTTACAAATGTCATTTGCAGCCCCATATTAGTATTATCATTCTTTTGTTTCCAAAATATTGCTATCCGGAAAGCACAAATTCTATGTTAGATTATATATGTATTCTAAAAGCCAGGGACTACTGGCTTCTAGATAACTTACAATCATCAATTTTAGCAGGACAGTTAATTCAGGTAATTGTCAGACAGCACTGATAGAACATTTAAAAAATGCTTCAGAAAATATTCAGATCAAAATATTCTTACCAGCAGGACCAAGTGAGACCAACAGGGTAAAGATCCATATGAGAATTGTTTCCATGGTGAGGTTTAGACAGAGCTACTAAGATGAGAGACAGGAACTTTTGTACACCTGCCTTTATTGCAATGTCTCATCCTTAGGCCACTCCTTTAGCTTCTGACTTTCAGCACAAAAGCTTTGGTAATTTCCACATTATTGCAGTGTTGTAACAGAGTCAGTTAAAACTGGAACTTAAGTCAAGTTAAGCTACTAGGCAGTAAAGACTGAAGTAGAGTCTTGGACTGGCCAAGCTTGAGTTAAATCAACTCAATTTACAGAGTGTTGTCAAATTTGAGTTAAAACATTCATCTAGATTAAGACAATCAGAATCTTTAGTGTTGACCTGTTAAGACAGTGTTTACTGTGAAGATTTTGATCACTTTGCAGCCTGCGGATAAAATCACCCTTGTACGGCTGAAGTCTGTGAGCTTGTAGTGGCTTTAAAGCTGCAAGTGTGAAGAGTACAACATGAAAAAAGGAAGTTATAAAAGGAAACTGACAAAACCAAAAAAAAAATTACATTGTGCCGGAGTGACGACTTTAGTAAAAAAATAACTTTCAAGTCTACAGTGCATTGATAATGTCCATTTGTTGATGTGCTACAAAAATTACAGCTCATTAACATGAACGCCAAGCTCGTTAACATCACTCACTGCATATACTGTAAGTGGGGAAGATGTGGACAATGTTGAAGACCACAGCATCATTAAAACATGGAGCATTTTTAACACAGACTTCTTTATACTGCAGTTATCACAAACAAAGCCAATGTCAGTCTGCCATGGAATTTGCTACCCTATTAAGTATAATTGACCGAGGAAGCCAGCTTCTTGTCTACTTTATACTTCTCCACGTTATACTCATTGGTTATCAGTGAGAGAAACTGGTCAAGACTTGACAGTGCTAAATTCCAGGTCTAGTTGCATTGAATGCCCAGAAATTGACGCCAGCAGCATGAAAATGGTAAAATGTCTGTTTTTGCAATGTAATGTGAAAGTTCTTGAATTCCAGGAGCAAAGTGGATAGTGATTGCTCTTTATGTCTCTTCTATAGTGGCTTTCATGCCTCCATTACAGTGTATTGCATATCTCTAATTTAGTTTGTCTAGTTTAGTTTGCATATCTCTAGTTTGTGATATACATAATAATGTATATCAATTAAAACTGTCCAGTTGAGCTGGCCTTCAATACATTATGATGAAGACTAAATTGCATCATGTGTCAAAAAATAATTGCATTATATTAAAATTGATGCCTAATATCACATTACAGAGACCCTTTGGAATATAGAAAATAAAAAACAGAAAACAATATTTTAATGAAGTTTCATTTGTATACCCTAGGTGAGCTGGAAAAAAATAACACTATTCAGAACACAGCTAAAATCAACTCTGACTTAAAATAAACCATTTGCAGTAACGTTCATTGCACATAGTGAAACGTCCCACAACGTTCCTGGTTATAGTTCAATCCATTAAGGCAAGAATGCTTTGGGGTTGTTTTTATGGTATGTAATTACACTTTTTTTTAGTTTTGAGTCGCAATTTTCAATACAGTTAGATGATAAATTAACACAACCAAGGTGACACAAACATCTTCATGCTTAAAAACCAATATGGTTTCTGTCTTATGGCTGGAAAGCTATGAAAAATGATACACAAGTAAACTGTAACAACTTACAAATAAAATTGTGGACGGTTACAATGCAACAAGAGCTGAGAGTAGCATCCACAGCAACTGCATCAAAGTATAATAGTAACAATAAACAGTTAAATTTTTCCATAAATATTACTTATTGTTACTACTGCTGGATCAATTATGGTTAATTGAAAGGAAAACACATTTTGACTGTTAAGCATTCTTCAGGTTACCTCAAGGAAACACAAAATGTTATGTTTTCCATGTGGCATTAACCTTACTTGTTTCCGTGCAGCCAAGGCATGGAGATGCAGGTCCCCGCCGGTTACAGCAGTGTCCACATAGTCACCTGGCTAAACAAGGGACATCAAATACATTTAAAGGCAAGGGCCTCCACACTGGTGTGGCTCATGCTAATTAAGCAAATACTATCCCAGAATGTGTAAGGTCATGTATACAAATGCTGGAGATGTACAGTATATAATTATACCTCACATGGCTGGAAGAGGAGTTCTCAGTGAATTTGAAAGTGGGGTGTTTGTTGGGACACTTGGCGTTTCATGAACAATGGTGGCTGAGGCAATGTAAGTTTGGAAATTCAAGGGAAAGAAGTCATCAACAAACAGCAACACTGGGTAAAAGCACCTACTCCTAGAGCATGATATCCCTGAATGAATTCAAAGTGAGAGGCGAAACATGCAAGCAACTAAAGACCAATTTACTGCAAATTAGAAAACTGGAGCATGAGCAGCCAATTTAATCAAAAACAGTCCACCGAAACCCCCCCCCCGAGTGGGTCATCATAGTCGAGCTGTTGTGTAGAAACTGCTCCTCATCATACCTGCTAATGTATGCTTGTGAGTCTAGTAGACAAAAAGCACAGGCAAAGTACAACTGGGCAGTAAAGAAATGTTCATCCATGTTCTCAACAAATTGAGGAATGCAGTTTTGGCATTACCTGAAGAACCTACTTCATTTATAGAGAACATAAAAAAAGTATTTTTCAGCTGTGTTGAAATAATTATTTCTTCAACTTCCGCATTGCATTACTGTATTTTGTGCATCATAGTCACACTTAGCAGACTGCTATTGTGGTTTACCACCATTTCTTTTTACTAATTGTGCTGGGTGACAATTCCAGTCTATATTTGTCTATGAGCAGCTGGCGGGTCACATTTCTGTATTTTAACTCAGAAAACCTGTTTCATTAGATGTACTTGGCAACAATCCACAACTGTGAAGGAAAACGTATTGTAACAGCAATAATTGGCATAAGCTTGAGGGAAACATAGCATGTATTTTCAAAATGTAGGTATGCTGTGTCATAATTAATGGTGCAATGCATAAATATCAGCAGCTCTAAACAAGGACTTAAACTGCAATAAACATAAAAAATGAGAAAAGTTTTTGAAATCATTGAGGTCTAAAGTCAAAATGACCTCATTTTTTTCACAGCAATTATCAAATAGTTTGACAGACCAATTTCAGAGCTTTAAAATGATATACAGTAAATCACCCATCTTTTCGTGTCCAGACTGTCAACTTTGAACACCTCTGCCTTATGAATGGCTGATCATTTAGGCTCAGTAAGCACAGTCTGACTATTGCTCCCATGGGCAAATGTTAATTGAAAATATTTGTTAAAATCAAATGGGGTGAGTCATTTGTGAATGATTTAAGAAGGAATGACCCTGGTCAGGGTCAGCACAGATCCCAAAAGAATAGGGCACAAGGCAGAATTAAACACTGGACGGATTAACTTGCCAGATACATACTGTAACATGCCATAGCGGACACAAAAACGAGAACTGGAACAATAGTAGAGATACTAACTAACCCAGCCAGCACAGTGTTGGGAGGTGGAAGGTAGAACTAGATAGACAAAACCTATCTACCCAAGGAGAATGAGCACAATCTGCACAGCATGCGACAGTATACAATCAAACCCAATTGTTGCCCAATTCTGAAATTACTATTACTAACCAGATATACTGAAGCCTGTCCTACAGTTCAATCAGGGGAACCTGACTGTTACTGTACAGGATGCATGCAGGGATCATGCCTTAGATTGCATTTAACTTACCATCCAATAATTACAAGACAGGGCTTTTGAAAAAGATTCTTTATTATAGTTGAATTTTTTATAACAATAAAATTTACAAGTGTCAGCTAACAATTCATTTATGTGCCTATGGTTTTTGTTTCTAAATACCAAAACCAAGTTACTGAAGTTGCTATACACCATTTTATATATTATGAACTTACAAAAAACAGAAAAACATTGATGTGAATTCTGGTGACTTCCACTGCTGTAGAACAATAACAGTGTTAAACAAAAACCATGTCAAAGGGTAAATGTTAATTGGCTTGATGAAGTGTATTTTATTAAATAAAACAACATAAAAATATGTTTTAAATAACAAAATCTGTTCATGGTTTTAAAAAAAGGTTTTCAACCTTGAAAGCATTTAACTGTCTATTCATACTGGAAATCAGAATATGTCCAATTCAATCTTGAAGAAAACAACCCATTTTAAAACTAATAATATATGCTCACTTTAAGAGTATTATAAATCCAGTCAAAACAGCAACCTAGTTAATTTAATGTGTAACCACTCCAGGATTAGGACAGTAATATGGAGTTGTATTTAGGTCTCTGAACCTGTATCTGGAAGGTTGTGGGCTTAAATCGTGAGTGGTATAAGTTACCAGGTAAACCAGGTTACTTTGCTCAGAGTGCTCCAGTAAAATGGATAGCTTTATAAATAGGTACAAGTCATTGCTGTAAGAATTTGTTTTCTATTGTCTTATCTGGTTAAATAAAGGATTATTACAACATGCACATACTGTGTTTTAGATGTGTGAATTCAAAATATTCAAAATCTTTGCATTCTTTTCTTCAGTATGAACAAGCAAATATGTACATATCTTCAGATATCTTCACCTTATATCTGAAGGTTGCCTTAGTGTAAAAATACAGGAAACTTCATGTCTTGCCTACAAGCTTTTTAATAGCAGTCTGACCTCAAAGAGTTACACCATAGCAGTTTTACCACAGACGTCATGTATTCTAAGTAAAATTCTGTTTGACTGGGAAGTGGCAACTGGAGAAGTAGATAAAAGATTTAGAAACTGTAAGAAGTTTTCTGATAATGTGTGCTCCCTTTTACCAAAAAAATAAATGGAAGCTCGAGAACTTTTAGATCTATTTTATTCCACAGGTTTCTTAAAATTTAGAAGATTCTAGTCAGTTAGTTACTTTTTTGTATTTGGTCATCCATTGTCTCTGGTAGTAATAAATCAGATTTGATGTTTTTTTAATTAAATCTTGGAATTGTCAATGGTTAATCAACTTAGCTTGCTCTCTTGTACTGCTCAAAGAAAAAAGTGGACTCTGTGTAAACTCCTCCAGCATGCCCACCTGTCTTAAGTCTTTGGATACTAGACACTTCATTGTGCTTTTACCTGAGAATTATGTGCGTCACTTAATGCAAGCTCTCAAGCTATCAACAGGCCTCTGAAGTCACTATTTTGCAGAGGAAACATTGGCTGATGCAAGCCCTGTGTCCACCAATAGTGGAAAATCCCAAGCATAGTCAGTTAATGGCAGCCTCAATTCAGGAAGATCAGGACTACAGGTCCCAGACTGTACTCCAAGCTAACTTCTTTACCACCTCGGTTCCCCAAAAACACAAAAAAAGTTGTAAATATTTAGAAATGTTTAGAAATGTGATCTAAATCCTTTCAGAAAAAAAACATACTTGTAAGTACAATCTATTTTGTGTTGACTCAAACTTTTTAATTTACTATTTTGCTCTGGACAACAATAATTCATTTGAATAGTTGCAGGAGCGCTTTCAAAGTTAAAAACCCCTGACCAGGAAAATGAGACAAAAATTTAAAATCTTATATCAAAGAAAACTGCTTGTCCTTTTTTCTTTTTACAGTTATTCTGCATACATTTTTGTGGGATAAAATCTAAATACAAAATAATTTTAAATGGTCTCATTATACTACACATCTCACATTATTCTACACATCTCACATTGAACAGTCCCTTAAACAATATATATGAAACTAGGGCAAAGAAGAAAATAAATATAATGTAAAATGTGATGTCATAATAAAAATCAAATTTTGTGACCTCTTTTAGCCTAAAATAGTGAAGGACCCTAAAATCACCAAGTTTTTATATTAAATTGCACATGAATTCAGTGAACTAAAGGCAGTGAAGGAAGCCTGCCAACTGGGACTCCCACAGAGATACAGACATACAGTACATCTGTGATCTGTCTCTCCAGGAGTAGGAAGCCAGGATGCCCCAAGACCATTCTACAGGGGGTGATTCAGTTTGCAATAATAGGGAACAAAAGATTCAGTCGTTCTCTTTGCTGCATTGGGAGTGCTCATACTCGTGGGTTTTGTACAGGTTTAAGAGCCTGAAAAGAAGAATGAAGAACAGGAGCAAATTGAGAGGTCTCAAATATGCACATTTCACATTTTTTACCACAGGGAATCATGCAGTTATGAATATACAGCTCTCCGTCTTATATATCCAACATACTGTACAGTTGTCACTGTTAAATTGCTACCATGTAATGCTACCATGTTATTTTGTCATTTCAAATCTTGTCCAGGACATGGTGGTATATGAGGAGAGGGCTGCACACATAAATGAAAAATATTGGTCTCAATAGCATTTTTAAAGAACTAAAAATGCAATAATGTTTTATCTTAATAAAGTTTTTTTTTCTTCTCACTTGCAAAATATTTAGTTCTCTGAAGGCATTATAATAATTACGACAATAATACCTATGTTACAATGGAGAATAGCAACATCCTTGAATATTTAAGGATGCTGTCATTTAATGCAACTTTAAAGGTATTTCAGGAATGAAAAGGCTATTTTGGCTCATCCTCTTTCAACATCAAGTAAGGTCATAAAGTGTTTAACAGTTTTCTCTGTGTATTGTTAATGTTGCTAATGAAACACTGCATTTAAAAACCGGAATATGCTTTTCAAAATCCCACTTAAAAGTAACCTGCTTTGCAAGGAACATCTATGTATCTAACCACGAGACTCACACATTCATGATGGGACAGACACGAAGGATTTACCAACTTGGCTTGCAAATCTCGTAAATGTGACAACTCTGGTTGGATGCGTCTCTCTTAGGCATGAATCTGATCTTTGCTGTCAAGAACAACTAAAGTGCTGTTTTCTGGTCCAGCCAGAACAGGATGCTTTCTGTAATCTTGGGGATACTCACTGCTCTGAGATCAGCAGGGGAAAGTCCTGGTTTAGCGGTAGGCACAGGAGGAGGAGGGGGTTTTATTGCCACCTGGAAACACAAGCATAGTCCCATTACTGTAGAAGGCAATTCTCCTTGTTACTCACTGTCCTGCATTACTAGTATTACATATGAAAAGTCTGTAAAATCTTAATATAGGCTATGAGAGGAGGGCATTCTGCCAGTTTGATAATTAGTATCTGATTGAAGAATCCCATCAATTGTTTAGTAAAAGAAGTCAGGATGCTGTCTTTAGCAGCATGACTGGATAGCTTGTTCAATTGTTCCACAATCCTGTTCTCAGTTTTCCACTTGTGTCCTTACTTGTGTTGACTGATAGTTAGTAGGGGTATAATGATTGTTGCTCATTTATTAGTATGAATGTATAGTGCAGATAGCTGTACATAATTCATGCCAAATCGGTGTTCTTAAAATCCCTCACACTCTCGTTAGAAGCTAAACACACATATTAACATAATACAATAAGTTAACATTTTGACACAATCGTTTCTTTTCCTAAAATTACAGCCTATTAGCTATCCTACTTAATCATTTCATCAGCATACATTAGCTGCCCATCCTACCGCTGCCACGAATTTAAGATGTCACATCCCTCTAAGGGAGCAGCAGCACAAGCTATCCTCCCACAACATACATACGAGGAAGAAAAACTCAAAATATCTGAAAGTAAGAATCACAATCTTAAAAAGTGTTCACATCCCTATTCAACTGATTATTTTCAAGTCAGAAAAACAATCTTTCAGCAAGGTATTTAAAGCATTATAGCTCGTTTCTTTGTGAATGGTAGTTTATTGGTTTACTGAATTTGTTCTGGAATTCACGCTAACAAAAGAATAATCTTTCTAAAAAATATTTTTTCCATAACTAAAGCCTTTATATTTACATTCTGTCACATTTACACGTGATATTGATATTAAAACTGAGCTTCCAGTCAATGAAAGAATCAGGGATCTTTCCTCTTTCTATGCAGTTTGCCTCCATTTCCTTGGACAGAAGGTCACCTCTTTTCCCTTCACTGCACACCTGCTTACGATTTCTCTGTTGTCATACTCACTTGAGCAGGCAAAGCATTGCTAAAGACTGGGCAAGGAGGAGGAGGGGCTGTAGGCCTTTTGCTGTAGGCTGGCACTGGAGGAGGTGTGGCTTTGGGGTGGTTGAATGCCGCCGGGGGGGCAGAAGGCACAGTTGCTGGCTTGATGGCAACTGGGGGAGGTGGAGGTGCTGCTCTCTTAGGATTCTAAGCAATGACACAAAAGTGACGTCACTTCCATGCTTTCAAATCGATTACATTTTTCCATTTTCATGGCCTGCTTTTGAAAAAAATATTATACGTCATTTCTAACTGTTTTTATATTCTAAATATTTTAACACCACATAAAAGCTAGAAAGCTCATACCAAAGGTGTCCAGGAGTTAAAACATACTTCTCAAATTGCTTATGTCCCACCTAAGAAATGAATTGTATTGTCTTTCAGAAATGAAGTCTACAAAAGTTACATCTTAAAACCTTAAAATGTCTTTAAACTGCTCTTGGCTGCGCAAGTGTTTTCGGATATTTTCTGGAAATTGTTACAAAAATACTGCACGTGGCACACAACCAATAAACCAAATTCAGATGTTCTGAAAGCTAGGCAGAGACTAAGGAAAAAGCAAATAACTTTTGCTTTTTGCACACTTTTGCAAGTGTGCAAAATACTCACACACACATTATTTTGCATCTTAAATCCTTTCATACCGGGCTATTGTTATGGAGGTCAGAGGTCACCTCTAACCGCTGTGCAGAGAAATTTGGATTCGTCACTCCAGGAGCCTTCAGATAAGATGGAGCTCTGAGGACACACGATAAAATAAGGTCATGCTTGCGAGTGTCGGACTTCACAGGTTCCTGCTTTCAGTGCAAGAGATATTTTGACTATACTGTACGTCCATGCTGTCACCTCACAGGCGCTGAGCTCAAGGCAGAACTGTTACCTCTGCCAACTGTTAAAGTAGAAGCTCCCCAAACATACAGCATGAACACATGTACTACCGTCATTCACGAGGGAAAGCAGACTTTGGTATAATGGCTACAAATGCAGTATGCTGGCAGAAAGTAAAAAAAAAATCAAATTCTAGTACATCTTTGTTATCATAATCTTTCATAACATACTGTATGGGCTGTGCAACCAAAAATCTAAAGGCATATATTTTAAGTGTGTATTATTCTCCAGCTTTGTATTTCACTATTAAATAAACAGAAACAGAAGGAATAAATCTAAAAATTTCAGCTGCAATGGGAGACAACTTCAACACAGGCTATGTGCTCTGTATTGTAGATACGTACGGAAATGGCAAAGCTGGTCCAGCTCAACACCATCACTACACATCAAGATTATTTCACTCAAATTCCACCTACAACCATGCTTTCCTGTATGCTAGAATTTCAACAATTGTTCGTTGCCATTTTAGAATTTACATACCTGAGTTGACGTGCTCTCTTATGTTTGCGCATGAAGAGGAGAATGACTGCAACAATGACAATCAGGACTATGGCGCAGATGACTACCACAATAGCGATGATGACCCCTGCAGGGGAGGAGAAAGTCAGTTAGCACCCTAAAGTCAAGACAAGAAAATTCTTTGGGATTAAAATCGCTTTATAAATGCAAGTAATTATTATTATCATGATTATTATTAAAATGAATGGACTGGAAACAGTAAGTGGGAGGAAAGAAGACTTTTTAAACCTCTACCTGGAATAATGCATATTCTGACTTATATTCAGTAATCATCTTACATTTGCACTTATCAAACTCAATGCAACTGTGTTCTTTTATTAGAAGGCAAACTACGTGACTGGAAATCGTATGACATCATTTAATATTTAAGGCTGTTTGCCAGCATTGGATGTTGTCTGTGTCTAGTGTTTTGAGGGGACAGTCTAGATGTCAATAACCTAGGTATTTTATGTGCAATCATTATTCACCATTACAGCAAAAAAGGCTGCTGTGAGGATGTTTTTTTTTACGAAAGTGAAATCTCGTGGGAAATTAATATTTCATTTAAACTTGTTTTTATACAAAGCCTTGCCTTATATTGTATAATCTGAAAGTGAAAATGTTTGTAAATAGACAATGGAGAATGTATCAAGTAACGATTATTTCACCCCCCAGTTGACAGATTTTTGCCAAATATACTGCAGTCTTGCAGGATCAGGAAAAATGAAAGCACATTTAACTCTGTAATAAAAGGCACTGTAAATTATGCTCATCTCTCTTCTGTTCTGGTCTGCATTGTCTGAAAGTGGACCAGTGCAAAAATGTTTTTCAGTAGCAACACATATGAATTCTTGAGACACACTGTACAGTATGTACTTAATCTTAAAATGCATCTCTCAGTACATGGCATTTTAATGAGAGCAGTGTGCTCCTTAACTTAACTAACTCCTTTAATTTCAGTCAATGTCATAATATCTTTTTTTTTTATTTGGGCTGCAGCAATAAAACGTTTGAAAAATAACTTCTAATAATTCCTGAGGAACCGGAAGAAAGGCTTAAAATCGGAACACTTGTCTTTCTGCTATACCTGTCCGAGCATGGAGCAGACAATGTACTGTACATGAAGGAGCACAGGACAGTATTCAGCCAGGAAGCTTGGCAAACCTCAGCTCCTTTGGCCTTGCGCTATTTTCTTTTGAACCTTTCGACTGTTCTTCAGTTCTCTTTTCATTTGGTAGGGATGCAGAAAGAGGAGGAAAACCACAGAGACAAGAGGCCTCACCTCTGCCAGGCTGTTTCCTGGTTTCAGAAGGCAGTTCTGCTTTGACAGCAGCGCAGGCTCGGGAGTTGCAGGCCTTAAGGTCCTCAGACATTATTTTACTCATCAACTACACCTGCCACCTCCATCCAGAATACAGAGTCATGAGCCAAAGTCCTTTAGGTTTTGAGTTAAACCCATGATCTTGAAAAGTCATGCATTTATAACAATGAGTCAGCACAATTGTATTTCTTCTGGAGGTGTGTGAAGGATTATTACTCAGAGCTATGCAATCAATGCACTTCCTCTTTCTCATACACACACACACTCATATTTAACATCCTAACTGTAATAGAAAAATGATTAACATGTATCAAAGGAACATGGAACAAGGACTACAGAGGAACAGATGGGAACTAAGACCAACGGAGACATAGGAGAATAGGTTATTCTTTGGTGTGTGTACAGGTATTACTATACTTGGAGGCCCGAGAAAATGTCCTTATAAGGACAGCAACTGAAATACAGGTATTGTAAAGATCAGTGAGCCAATGATCATGCCAAAAATATTTGACTCAGATTTACTTTAACCCTGTGTGGAATTTCAATTCAGCGGAGAACAGCAAATAAAGACCTGAGTGTTGATGGGTGGTCTTCACAAGTATAGAAATACAATTCTACTTTGAAACAGTTCAGTGACGATTCTTACCTGACACAAATACACTACATTCTACTACATGCACATACATTGAACCCAGTGACAAGCAGATACATGCAACGTGAACCCATAAGACCCAATTCCTAACTTTCACACTTCATTATAGGTAAAGTTGTTCTGAAATAACAAGAGTTTACACAAGTGTTTTATATATTGAAATTGAAACCAAGATGTCCAATTGCAAACTATTGGATAGCCTCTCAAGGCACATGATGTGTATGCAATGAATGTCCCTACATCTTACTAATCAAAGAAAACTAAAGAATGTTTGCAAATAATTACTGTGCTGTGGGTTTACAACAATAAGTCAACAACAGGGATTCAACAGCCCTAGGCTAAAAATCTGTGGGTTAATGATAACTATTCACTTCCCAAAAGTCTTTTAAAAAGCACTCCAATCTTTCAGAAAGTGTGCTGGTTATAATAAAAAATAAATTCTAGCATCACGCTGTAAAACATTACACTGATCAAGCTTCTAAGACAGTCAAAGTAGCTAGTCTTTTTAAAATTAATAAAATCAGTAGTGTATGCAGGTATAAATACCAGAACAAAGTTCAATATACAATATAGCATGATCACAGAAAAATAATGTGAATCAAGAGATTGTTATGAAGTTGTGAGACACAGTGTAAAAACACTGTACACCGAGTGTCATAATATTGGAACCAACAGCATTTGTACTCTAAAACCAGTAATGGACTGGAGTAATAAAATAGAAATTTGAAACTCTTTATGTTTTTATGCAAAGGAACAGATAAAGGTGACACTTGCAAAACGTTCCACGGCTGAAACAATGTGCTTCTTTACTTTTCCTATAAGCAGGGAATAAACCTTCATCTGTTCCTTTACAGCCTACGCACGCTGACGCAGATACCTACTCAAAATTATGTTTTAATACTGTAAATAGCAGGATACACATGTAAATCAGGCTGAAATAAGAACTGCAGTATGGTGAATTCTATAACAGTATTATATAGGGGGAGAATATAGAATATATAGAATAAAGACAGAAAGGGTGTCAACAAAGGCTTAAAGACAAACAACTAATGTGCTAAAAAACATTTCTGAGGAGAAGGCCGGAATGTTGTGATACTTTTCCACAGCAAACCTGAAATCTCTTGACTGACTTACCACTGACCTTCTCCTTAGAAATTAAGTACAGTAATCAACATTATAGTATTAAGAAGTAATCTCATTAATCAGCATGCTGGAGTGATCAATTTAAAATTGATTGCGAGTGGCTACAAAGTACAGGATTGAGTGCTTAACTTACCGTGAGGCATACCGTATGCGAAAAGGTCTGAGATTGGGATGTGGTTGAATTTGGGGATGACTGTTCAACACATTTTCAGTTAATTTTGATTTACAGTTTTGATTCTGGATACAATTATAACTGCAACAACACTTTACTTCAATTGTTCCTCAAATCTCCTGATTAACATTTAAAGTACTACAAGTAATCCACTGGACAAAATTAGATAATACTGATTTATAAAATATATACATTGGAAGACTATTGTTGACCTAAAGATCATATTGTAATATAAGATAGCACAGAATATGATGTCATGCTACCGATTCATGTGGTATTTTATTATAATTACATTGCACTGGTAAGCAAGATTTCACAGTGCTTATAGAAAATTAAAGCATTGAGAAGTTTAACTGTAAGAGACCAGGTGTCAGCTGGAATCTACTGTAGATGGTAATATTACACTTCCAGCTCCATATATCCCTTCTGCATCAATTGCAGGAATGGGATTCAGATCATATTCAAAGTTTATGGATTATTGTACAGATTGTGTTCTATGAAGGTCGGGATGAAATCGCAACTGACCCACCAACGAATCACAACATTTTAATTATAGCACTTAGATTCTGGCTTTTCATTAAGTAGACAAACGTAGCCTCTACCCAACAGAAAGCCGCCATCTGGCAACAAAGCTGCAGTTTGTGATTGATGGCTGGGCTCAAAGGCTTGATTTCAACCAGACCCAAGCAAAAGATGAACCCTCCAAGTACAGAAAACAGCTAAAAATCTTTTTTATGATAGACATCACAGTCAAGACTGGTAGTTTTCTAAAGATGTGTGTGGTCGCAGGTGCACTGACAGTCACATGGTACCCACCTGTGGACAGCCTGTTATCATCACTAGTTTTGTCACAGTTAGGAGGCAGCCAGCCTGGTTCACACTGGCATTCCAGTCTGTGATTGCACACCTGCAGAATACATAGTTCCACAGACCTTAACACATGGGAATAATTCAGAGCAGCAAAGTACATTCAGTTCATAGACTGATCGCTAAATGATGTCTAAACAATGTAACTAAACCAACCATTTGCTGATGTGGTCAACATGAAAACCATCTACGTTTTAGAAACTGGTGATTTCAGAGTTAGTGAGAAACTACTGAACTGTAGCTCTGCTCTACAGGATCAATCCCTGCAAAAACGACTTCATTAGAAAGTATCCTTAATTGCCTTGGAGATCCGTCACTAAACGATGCAGGAAAGGTTTTTTAAAATTATGAGAAAATATTTTCTCTGTCCCACAAAAAATCCAACACTACTTTGGAAAAGCATGTTAATTACTATTTTTTAAGCATGAAAATTAGGAGCTATCGGACGCAAAATAACGAGTGTTTGAAGTTCCCGACATTCATTGTCATCCTCTCTGCTTACCCCATGGCCTTGACACTTGGCCGAGCAGTTGGCAGATTTGTAGACACTTTCAACATCCAAACATTCATTATTGCTGCAGACCTGAAAAGAGCAAGTAAAGTGGATAAGAGTTTACAGACAGGCATTGGTAACCCCATTGTTCTGTGTAAAAGGTCTTGCAAGAAGTGCACAGAACGTAACAAATGGACACCCCATGACCTTCTGATGAGTTCCTGGCAGGTTTCACTCATGATATTTTAATCATAGGCTCTCAGCGCCAGAAATCGGATACAAAAATGCAAAGCTTAATAATACAGAGTTTATGGGTTTCAAATGTCAATAAATTGAAAACTTAAGAAGCAAAACTACAATGAATTTGTCCCGTCTGAAACTTTCCATATCATACCAAAAATATAGAGCCCATTTGTACCACAGAAAAACTGGATACAAATCTGAACTGAAAATCATTCTAGGGCCCTTAATCTCTTGATATTAATACCATGCCTGACATAATGTTGGGGAGGACACACCACAACACAGACACTAAAATAATAGCATGAGACCAGTTCACACAAAACAGTATACATTTTAGTATTACAGATTCATTATATATTCCACTCCACTGACTTTTCTATGCTTCTATATCTATATCTATATCTCTTCATTTCTGTAACTCATCCAGCTAGGCTTGATTAAGTTTATTTAACTTACTGTAATTGTTCAATTGCCCCTTGCACTTAATTTAATAAAAAAAATTCACATAATGTTCAAGCCATCTTGGATAGGTATGTCTGCTAAATAAACGAATAACAAATGTCTACACAATGTAATTGAGAAGGTATCTGAAATTGAGCTGTACATATACTTCAGAAGTGGTGTTTATATAAATACCCCAGACCAGTCATACCAGTCCATTTCCACACTTGGTGCCTGTTGCCACTTGTCCCATATCCTCTTCATTATCTCCGAAAAGGGTTCCTTTACAGTTTAGGAACTGCACCAGACGTCCTATTGTGGGATTTGCATTGCCATCGGTACAAAACAGCTTGCCACATTTCACATCCCTGAAATGTGTGTTTAAAGAGAAACACAGAAAAGGAAGAAAAACTAAAACACCTCATAGTTCACTTCATGTTCAGCACCTGGCTCAACAGCTAGCTGAGAGTGTGATGCCTTATTATACAGTCTTATGAAATTAATACCGCCAGAGACAACTGAATTCTGTCTTAGAAGTTTAAGGATGTCACTATATATACACATCTCTCTGGTCTGTCTTTTCCCTCACCTCAACTAACTTTATGCCTTAGACCTAATAAATACAAGACTTCACTAGATGAAACGGCATTAAAGCCAAGTCTGATTATGGGGTAAATTCTATTATAAATTCATGCCATGAGCAGAATTGCAAAGCACCTCCTCTTAGAGTCCTCTAAAGCCAGTATTTCAGGAACTAAATGCCACATGTTAAAGACTACAGAACTCCAGTCAAGTGCTTTACAATTAAGAGAACATGGCACAGAACTGCGACCTTCCCCTTTCATTTCCTTTCATCTCATGATGGGTTGTTTCCAAAATACAGCACTGCACTCTTTCACTGACAATGCAGGGAAGAACTGAAACTTCATTTTCTGAGTGTTCTGTCACAGTGGCAGCAATCTGTGTCATCCTCTCTGGATAAATGTAAATGTTCATATAAATACTGTAATTGCAAATTATGACCTTGCAAAAGTGACAAGGAATACAAAAGCAGACGTGGAACCTGAAATGCAAGTGTGGATGCCCATTTAATAGCTATTTGAATGTTTCCTTACTTGTTCTGGCATCCCACATAGCTTCCAGAGATGCGTTTGCAGTACCCATAGCTCACCCCACGTCCATTCTGGTTGTAGCAGAAGTCGCTCCCCACTTTTGCATCTGAAGGAGAAATGCATGAACTCACCACTTGAGCTACCATCAGTCCTAAGAAGCACCACATTTAGTCCTACACTGTTATGTTTTTGTTTTCATTCCTCCTGATCTCTCATTTGCTCATGCAAACTCTTACTTGGAATCATTATCCTGACTGTTTTTTTTTTTTTACTGGATTTCATCTCTTAAACCATCTCTAGCCACCTAGAGCAATAACCTTTGAGACAACATCTGTACCAGTTACTGTAATCAAGTCACAAGAGCTAATTACTTGTATTTTTCCAATAAACGTCATTGCAAAAAAGGCTGGAAAGAAAACAAAATGGAGACAAGAGCTCTCTGGGACAATGGACAGTGATTCCTGTCTCATGTGTTAAACTCCTTTAGAGATCCTTTCCTATGTCATATCTGGTTCCAGTGCGGAGTTGAGCAGGGTGAAGGCATGAAGGCATTAAACTAATTGAAGCCATATTGGCTTGTGTGCATGCAGTAAAAAAAATCATATTTTGCAAAGTGTCAGTTTCAGAAAACACGGAAGGTACAAGTGTGTGTGCATGTCCTGTTCTGCATATGACAGTACAGGCAGGGACTCTGACTCAGCAGTGGAAAGACGTACAGGAAGTACAGGTGCTGCATCATTCAGCTTTGGTAAAACTACAGTACTATATGTACATTGATGCGGTGTGTCAGGCAGGGATCACCCAAACAAATAGCTGATGCATACCTGTCCCCCAGACCCTCTGACACTGGTCTAAGAAGAGTGGGCACAGCCCGTTGTAACAGTACCCTTGACCTCCCTTGCACGGCCCCCCGTTGACAGCGAACACATCCTCTGGGCACCACTGAGATTTGCCTGTGCAGTATTCCGCCAAATCGCACTCGTCTTTCTTGGCTCTGCATTCAATGGCTGCCGATGTGATCTGGAAAGAAAAAGTAATGATGAAATACGTCAGAAACGAAGTAAGGTGAAGTCTGTATACTTTGCTAAACTCAGATTGTGAAAACTCTGATTTGTCAGTGTGGATTTTGAGATTAGGGAAAGATAAACAAAAGCTTTGACTGAATCTGGAGCAGTGTTTGTGTTGCAACTCACCTTTTAAATGCTAAACTAACTGACCTTAATTGAAGTAGTTTGTGAGATCATTTTTCTGTTATATGCTTAATGCCTAATTTGTAAAAATAAAACTTTGTTCCATCTGACCTTAACTTGCTTCATAAAATGGTGCTTCCTGGGGGCTGTCTACCCTGCATAGTAAAAAGTAAACTAATTGATTACTTTTTTCTCTATGGGCCTAACTACTTAAATTCCATACACTGAGTCATTAAATCTCCCCTATGTGAGGAGAGTCCTGAAAACCCAGCACGCTATTAAGGATAAATATAGAACTCCACTGATTAAAGAGAGTGTTTATGCTTTTTTATCCAACAGCAGGGGTGCATAACACTGTGAAGGCCACAGCCCAGCTTGATTCATACATATTTTTGCATCTCCAGGGCTTATACAGGACAGGAGTAATTGCAGGAAAGTAGAACCTCAAAATAATTGCTGATAATTTCAGGGCACATAACAAAACAAACTGGTCTGATTCAATAATCAGTTCAGGTATGTAGTCAAGAGCTTAGACCGAATAAATAATGGAAGAGGACTTGTGACCCTACAGCATTTAAGCTATGTATTCCTGATTTACCAGCATTTCACATGCTTTGTGAAAACCTAGAAAGGTCCACTAACCAACATGGTGTTGTGTAGTTCAGCAATGCTAGAACAAAGAAAAGGCTCAATGTCTAATCAGCTTTCATATATGCTATTCAAGGACAGGTATACCCCCGTGTTTTGTTTTTCAGAGTACAAATGATGGAATCTAGTAATTCATAAAAAAAACAGTGGAAAGAAAAATGTATAACACTTTAATCAGGATTAAAGAAAATCAAAGAATCAAAGAAGACATCTGTCTCATTAGCTGTATCATTTTACTTGGCACCTCAACAACACTTTATACCCCAGTGCAGAAATGCAAAAAAATCCTTTAATAAAAAGGGAGAAAAAAATCCGAAACACATGAGAAAACTGCTTATGTGTCCATGAGATGTCACTACAGTTCCACAACAAAGTAGAAAACTAATTTGGAGGGCTTCAAATGTACCGTGAGCACAATAATATCACTTATGGTACCATTCGTAAATGTTGAAGAACACTACAGCCTACAGTTTTCTGGTTTGTATGAGCATTTCCAGACACCCCATATTATGAATTTATGATTCTCTTAGTTTAATTGGAATACGGTTAAATGCTACTTTATTAATTTAGGAAAATGATGCTATTAACCAATTAAAGCACACTGCGTTCTGAAAGGGGTCATCCTGATCCTGCAGAGCTACAGATCAAGATTTAGTCAATGCTTTCATTCACTATGTGGAATGCTGGCACACATCCCATTATACTCCTTGTACAACCCAACATTTACAGCATACAACCTCAGTTTTTGTGTTTTTAGTAGCCTTGCCTGTTTTTTGCAGCCCCAGTAGTTTTGAGCCAAAATGGTAACTTTCTCACAAAGCCACCTCTCTCAACATTACACACTAGCTGGAGACACTAAGGAAATCTGAAGAACAGGGACTCAGCAGAACCAGTGCTCAGAAAGACTGCCGTAGGGAGATTCCAAAGTGGCCTTTAAAAATGTTTTATGAAAAAGCAGTGTCATTGGAGGAGCTTACCTTACAGTTTTGACAGCACTCTCCCTCAGCGCAGTCTGACCCCTTGGTCAGCTTGCAGGTGGTGGCGTTACAGCAGGGGTTTGTACACTCCTACAGAAGAATGAATACAGAGGATGGCAATTCAACACACAGGTAAGAGAAATGCTGCTCAGTGCTCACGTGTCAGAAGATGTTTTTGGGACTTTGTGCTCCTGCAGCATCCGGAAGCCCGAGTAGAATGTGTTCAGAAGTGAAATGATTTTGATTTCAAGCCAGCTCTAACATCAATATCATGCTTGTCGGGGCTACTATATTCTCCTTGTAAAATGCAACTGACTACAAGTAACTTGTTGGAGATTTGTAAATAAAAAGGTGTGGTGTGCCAGGCAAGATATCTAGCTCTGGCACACCTGTAAAGGACTGCCAACTCACGTATAACTAGGGTTATACATTCCAGTTTTCAAAGGTTCCAAACTGCACATTGAAAGGAATTACAGGTTTTCGTTCTGAATTAGAGTTTAAAGAGCTGTGATCAAACTCTTCAAGCTGGGAAAATCTAAAGGACAACTGCTAATGTTGAGTTAGGAAAATAACCAAGAGTTTGAATAAATATGCAATTAAGATATAATAAATAAATATGCAACTTTCTGGATAGTATTTTCAATACATTATATAGACAGTAATTAGCAAAGCCTAGCCACATATTAACAAAGACAAAATACTTAATTGAACCAAATCAGTCAAGTGAAAATGCTTCCATGGCTCCCTTAAACACAGTGAAATAAAGCTTTGAAAATGTTCCTCCCTGAAATCTGAACACAGTCACACGCACCAACGTGTTCTGACAGGTGTAAAACCAGAGGAACATTCTGAGTGATTTAAGGCTGGATTCTTAAACATTTAATGAGGAGTTTATTATTATCTTTCATATGCAGGTCAGTCTTGCAGTGCTGACTACAAAGTTAATATAACCTTTATCCTTGGATCCAAGGCAATTCTAAAGCTTTGATTTTTCAACGCATTATTACCAATGGAGGCATCATCCCAGAAATGTTACAGGCATTCTTCTAAACTGGCCCCACGTGTCCAGACAATCTCCACCATCATCAAAGTACCGTACCTCCACTGGGCCACAGTCACACTGCTCGCCCTTCTCCACAAAGCTGTTGCCACACACTGGATCAGAAATGAGAGCCTGCGGGTCCGGTTTGTCTAAGGCACACTCTGGATTCCGGTTGTTCAGGAATGAGTCGTAGCTCGTGTCACTGCAGCTGCTGAAGTACTTTGGTATAAAATAACTGTCAAAGAAATACATGAGCAACCATTAACCATGGGAACCATCTGTAGAACTAAACGTTTGTCAGCAGGATTTCAGATTAAGTTTCCACTGTAATGTGGATGCCCATTTCTTTCAAGTACGCCTGAAAAAAAATGATAAAATACCTTAAAAAATTAAGCAGTGTAATCCTGATTGGTTTTCTAAATCGCTTTACTTTTACGTTACTTCCTGTATAAAAAACAGGTATCTGAAGTAAAAAGATTTGAGAGTATTTCCACAGCCAGTTTTTTTCTTAAAGAAATGACCTACTTTCACTCTTCCAATGAAAAGTGACTTTTGTTTGAATCTGCTCTATTTATGCAATCACACTTATACAATGTTTTTACCCCAAATAGCACTGTTTCAAACCATAACATGGTGTCTTTGACCACAAGTCAAAATGGCCAGAACATCCAATCTGAAAGAAGACATTTTTTATATAGCAGAGTTCCCTGCCCCTGTGCAATTCCCTGGAATTTCAGGTATCGAAGCAAAGCTTTTGCGACTGTGTAATGTTTTTTTAAAGAAATGCTGGGCCTGTCTGCCTTCTCTGCCCCTTGTGCTATCCTGTACCTAAGGGCAGCTGTCATGATGCAGGTGGAGTCCTTGCAGACACAGGAACTGGTGTCGTGGTTCATGCCCAGATTATGCCCCATCTCATGCGACACAGTCGCCCCTACAGCAATGGCGTTTGAAGAGTGATCCTGAAAGAAAGAAAAACTTTCTAAATAGCTGGTTTACCAATGGACTTGAAAGGTCAACTGCACCTCCTTTAAGAAATGAACTCTAAACAACTCTTTTTTAACATATCTCATTTTGCTCATGCTCTCCGTTTCATAACCCACTCTCCAAAAGTCACTTAGAAAATGTTCTGAGACGGAGAAAACTGGGGTTCCTACACATCACCTCTGACCCCTCCCTGTAACTCTGGGTTGTGCAACAGTGATGTGTAATACTCTGAAGTATTACTCTGGACCAAGAGATTTCTGGAGATATGGAGTATGAACATATATGCAAAGATACCATAGTGAGAAGAATATGGAATATTTGATGAAAAAATACAAATTGAGAAGTTATATTTATATGTAGGTACATCAGCAAAACAAATTTAATTATCTTCATTCACTAGCAAAATAAAATGCCAGTTATGATTTTCAGACATACAAAGTGAAGTGGGACATGTATATATCTTACTTTTCCAGCATCACAGTATCACCACTTAAGCACATTGTGAGAGGTGTTGATGGGGTCTGTTATTTTAGCCTCAAACAAAATTTACAGTAAGATGCCATAAAGCTGACTTGCTTTAGCAGCCCCAGTGGCTTAATGCTACATAATAAAAGACAGGAACAACACCCACAAACAGGACACAGCAGACCAATGTCTGCTGCATATCAAAGGACAGAACCTAGAGCACGACAGAGTAGGACAAGAAGTAATTACATATCAAAGAACAGGACAAGCACTCAGATTGTGAAACAAACTTTCTTCTGACCATATATAAGAGCTGGGAAACCGTTGCAGTTTGTCTGTTCTGTGGGGCAGACCCACTGCGCGTTGTTGGACTTATTGAGCTCAATAAAACTGAATCTGCACAAGACTATGATCTGCTCCTCTGATGAAGAACTTCCCACAACAAAAGGAAACCACAATTTAGCATCCCTTGGACCTATAAAGCTATACTATGTTACTCTTTAAGATGTCCCGGCCTCATAACTCATTAGACATTCCATATATTTTTATCAATTGACCCACATAAATAATTCAACCTTATAGCTGTGTAATGTGGCATTCATAAGCACAAGAGGAAATCTGTCAAAAAGGGTAAAGTTAAAAACTGTATAAGACAATGATCAACTGACTGAGGAAGAACAATACCTGGATAACTCCAGTGGAATGGCCAGAACACAGGGTTCCTATAAAAGCTAATCCCACGGTAGCACCTTCAAAGTCAATCGCACTGAAAGATAAGTTATAAAAAAGGTGAATCAAAATCAGAAGGTGAATTTCTTAAGTTCTTCATACAGTAGCAAGTAAGTAACCTTTTCAGGGATTTTGATTCCCCTCCCCAAATTAGCTTTAATATGTTTTTGAGTGCATTTTATATCATAACAATTTTGCAAAAGTGACTGATGTTATGAATGCACAGTACAGTTTCATCCCACTTTTGCAGGCTAAAAAATTCAGAGACAAAGAAAATGTATCCAGACAGTATTTCACAAATGAAAAGCAGAAAGGAGAAACATGATGTCGTTTTTTTTTCATTAACTCAGATCTCAGTGAGGGATTAATTTTTGCTTGTTCCTTAAGAGTCCAATGCAGCTCCCCACTCATACTTCTCAATGCTTCTCAACGACTGTTTTAACACAGCTCAGGGGTGTTAGCCCTTGGTATTCTATCCTAAGACCACGTTAAATAAACATTTTGTCCCATTCCATCCATCTATTATCTGAAAAACACTTATTCCTGGTTAGCATCCTGGCAATATGCATCCTATTCCAGAAGCATGGAGTGCAAGGCAGGATAACACCCTGGAGCAGGATTCTAACCCACTGTAGAGCGTACACACACAAAAACAACGGGAAAAGTCAGAGATGCCATTTTTTGACCTAGCCAGCGTGTGTTTGGAAGGTGGGAGGATGCCAGAGCTCCAAGAGAAACCCCAAGCAAACATAGGAAGAACTTAGTAACTCCACAAGACAAGGTACCCAAGTCCAGACTCAAGAGCGGTGAGCCAACAGTGCTAACTGACACACACCACTGTCTCACCCTTCGACTCCCCTGACGACACCACCTTTTGAAACCCACGTCATTTACATCAGCTTTTCTTTTCCTCTTGAAATTGGTGGGTATAGCTTTCTTTAAGTCAATCCAGCCTGTGGTCAAACTTTGGCAAATTTTTATTCTACAAAACCTAACTAATTGTGAGATATGAGTACAATTCTTCACAGTATCACCACCATAAGATTCCTCTTACACACACTGTGGTTTTGCTGTTAAACTGCATAATGCATCAAGACATTGGTTGTCATGGATACAACTTCACCATGGCAGTGCATTTTTATTGGCTCTGAGAGAGAATTTCATATAACAGAAACATACGAGTGGAGTTTTTAAGTTAACTGTACACCTTAGAGGCATTAGTTAGTTGAACATTCCTAAGACGTACGTTAAAAGCTGGGCGTTGTCATGCTTCTTTCTCTTTATCAAGTCAGAGTTCCGCCAGTTAGTGAACTGGTCCAGCGTCTGTCCAGCTGGTGCGGTCACATTAATTTTGTCCTGGACGTTCCACACCTCCAGCCCAGTCAGAGCAATAAAGGTATTTAATGGCTGGTACACCTATGAACAGACAGTAGAAAGATGGGTATAATTAATAACACTAAAATTAAGAACAGTAAGAGCTTTCCTACCTACAGCCCGAAAATCCTGATTTCCAAGGCCCTCTGCAGGTAAATTTCAAAGCCTAGTAATAATTACTTTCACATGAGTTGATAAAGAAGGGGACATGTAACTTGCCAATGACCATTTGTTAAGAAATAATTTTAGCCATTATATTGTGACAAGAGCAGTAATAATCTCATCGTTATCTTTGTCTAGTCACCATAACCTTCCTTTTGAGGAAACAATTAGCCTGCAGCTTGCAAAATGAAGATTTATGTACTTTAGTTAGCACTTACAATTTAATCTAAGGCCTGAATGGAGGAACAAATTAACTCGTCTCCCACAACACCAGAACTGTACAACCTTGAGTCTGCTAAAATTAATCTTGCTGTGCCAACTCATTTTATTTATTTCTCCTTTGCTGCCCATGGTAGATAATTGTAGTCAGGGCTTAAAGTGGGAACTCCCATTATTTTATTTACTGTTTAACTGTGTAGCTTTGCAGTTATTACAAAACATACACTTTCTAACAGTGACAGCCAGCGCTGTTGTGCAATAACCCAGGATGGTCTGATGAAATAAAATCTGGAAATATGAAGAACAACTGTTATCAGAATGAGTCTGACTGAAGTCAGACTAATGGCGTCATGTGGACAATAGCTTTCTAAGCTGTAAGAAATGTTCTGTATGTATTCAGTAACTGGTAAACTGATCAGGATGGGCTGAATCGCTTCTTTTCATCTGCAAACATGTTTTTAGAGAGATTTCCCCCTCTCTCGTATCTGCTGATTAGCTGTTGCTACACAGAAACAAGATGGAACAAGCTATACAGAAAACAATATCTGAAGCTGTACAAGATAACAATGCTGAAAAGCATATGACAAGAATACAATGTATATTATAGGTTATAGGGGCTGTTAGTTCAGATGAAGTAGGTACAGGTAGGAAGTTAAAGTTAAAAATGGCCCTTTAGAATCTAGACTAGTATGTCAATTGTGAGAATTACCATCTGTTATGGGCGCGCTTCACAGAAAATGTAAACACTTCCAATTGAAGCTTGGATCACAAATTGTTCCAGTTTTTATTTCACCCATCTGTCACATTGTTTTGTACTGGTAATCAATGCTGATGAAAATATTTCACAATTTCGTCTATAAACAAGGTGACAGACCACCAGAGCCCCATCGTTACATGCTTCTGGTACAGTATATAGTAATAAAGACTCAACTCACCACGTTGACATAGTTGATTATTTCTAGGACCCTCTTTCTCAGATCTGTTAGGCTGTTCTTCATTTTGATAAACTGAAAACAGTAGAAAACTGTGCATAAATTGGTTCTGGAACATTTAAAACAGAAGCCACCAAAAAGTTTCCACCTTTTTATAGTCTGTCAATGCTTCCTTTGTTTCCAAGTGATAAATGCCCTTTAACAATTAGTGGAAGTACTGTACAAACACTAAAAATTCCTTTTGCTTCACAAAAATTACTGTACTCATTCTGTTCTCTTTTCACTATGACTACAAATATTAATGCAAATAAAAAAACTAAGTTCCACTTATCAAATATGCAAATGTTTTTCTATTCAAATTTTTGTTGACTCTGTGAACCTACACAGACAGAAAAACATTCTGGATATTGTGTGCTTTTCTAGATAAACAGAGCATATTTAAATGCTTACGCTGACTCTGGTGAATAATTTATTACAGTTTCTGCTTCCAACAACCTGTATTTTCAAACCAATGTTTAAGTAAATACAAATGCTCATTTATTCATGATGGTGCATGTATCACCAGGACAACTGCATGACCCTACTGAAACTGTGAATTTATATGGGGGTGTGACAACCCATAGGTTTCATTAAGAACACATTTAATTATTTTTGTAAGTGTGTTGTTGATTTAGACACATAAAATACAAGAGCTGGCTCTCTTACCTCTCTGTTATCAGCAACTACAAACAGCTCGATGTACTTCTGCTGCTGCATAAGAGATGGCCCCTAGAATAAGGTAAATGGGTGTTAATGGTCATTTCAATTAAATTAAGTATACCAAGTATTTTTCTACGCAGGTGATGGTTTTTCCACAGGGTCTTAAATTTAACTATTTTGTAAAGAATTTAACTTAAACCAAAACAAGAGCGTGCTCTAAGGAACAATCAACCTCACGTGGAACATAAGCCAATCTTCAGCTTCTATATTTTAAAATTTAGAATCATTTTTCCAATTATTTTTCTCTCTACACCTGCCTGGGTTAGACCTATCAACTAAGTCAACTGCTAAGACCCTCCGTTTGACATGTAGGAGATAAGGAAAGTTCCAAAAATCTGCTCCAGATCAGCCATCTTTTATTTTGCAGTCTAGAAGCTTCCCAGTACCTTCAGTGGAATAAGCTACAAAAGGAGGACTGATATGATCCTTATTGAAAACTCTGAATGCTGAAAGCTCTCTGGGTTTGCTATTGCATGGCAAACTGAGGATACTCTGGGTGACTGAATCCTAACAGTAGGATAATGACAGTGCCAAAACCCAAACAAGGGATGTGTGAACAGTAGGCCTCAAAAGCACCTTTACTGGTTAAACCATTTGACAGTTACTAAGCAGATCATTTTTGTTGGATCAGTAACATCACTATAATCTATTAACACCATAAACTGTAATAGGATTCACTAGGTATTTCCTTGAAGAATGACCTGCATTGTTCACAGATTCTTTAGCTTCCTGGTTTAGTTTACACCATTCTGAACATTCAAAACTTCACACTGGCACCCAGCAGCCCCCATGACTATGCCTGTGCCCAGGTCTTACCGCAATTCTGGAGCGCACTTTGCTGACAGAAGGGTAGTTCTCATCCCAGCTGGTGTTGGTCACTCCACAGACTGCTGGTGTCTCGTTCAGACTCTCATACTTCAGGACAGCATGGTCACCGGTGTCTTCCTCAGACAGGGGCTCTATCAGATAACGCTGGCCTGCAGTCTGGAAATAACCTCTAAGAGGAACCATGGGAGGAAGCGTGTTACAGCAAATACTCAGCACTGGTCTCCATCCCTGATTCTACAGAACCCCTGCCATTCTTGATTTTATAGGTTCCTCAATCAGAGCTTACAAACCACGTTCCTCTGGACTACTGCATCAGAAAAGTGGTAAATGAAAGTTTTAACAGAATTAACAGTTACGATACCGTCTAACTCTCCAAGACCAAGTGAAGTTAAACAGTAAATTCACAAAACCCTTTTCACTAAAGAATTTCCCAGCTAAGCTTAAACAATCAAGTTTTAAATGAATAATTTAAACTTTGTTAATTATTACCACTTAACATTTGGAATTTCTTAGCTATTTATGCATTATAGGCATTTAAATGTTATGAGTGTTTGAGAGATCAATAGACTAATTTAGCCAATTGCTATTTTGAGGTAGGACAGACATGAGCAACCGTGAGATTAGCTGGAACACAAACTAGCAAGCACAGGAGTAACTCCATGATCAGGGTTGGAATAACCCTTGTAATAAGCTCAAGTCCCTTAAATGGAAAGACGCATAATCATGAGGAAGAGAGAATCTAACTGACTGGAAGCTATTTATTGTGATGTTAAAACACCCCAATGTGTAACAGAATCCAATTCTTTTCAAGACATCCCCAAGTCTTGAATGTCTACCCTGCACAGTGACTGAGCCAGGACATGCAGAGCATACGGTGTGCCCTTGCCTGTCCTGTTTTTACATCCTAAATGTACATTGTACCCACCTTAGCCCACTGCAGGTACTGATGCTAGCCATGGAGCTGTCATCACTCTGTATGTGTCCATGGTAGAAGCAGTGATCCTGAAAAGGCACAGGTAAAGACAAGACAGACACAAAATAAGTAAATGAGGCCACTCCTGCATATTGTACAGAACTTGTGTTACCATGTCATCCAAGACTGATTTAAACAGAATATATACCACATATCTAAAAAGGTTTATTACCTAGATAAAGGTTTCCCAATTCTAATTTGACAGAATGGTTCAGACTACAATGCATCTGGCATTTCTCTTGATTAATTAAAAAATTCAACACTAACTAATGGAAGCTTTCTATCAGAAAAAAGAAAGAAGCCTCCTGTAAAGAAACTGCTATCTCTTGGTAGTTCTATTGTGATTGGCTACCCAGGCTCTTAATTACCTAATACGTTCCTTTACGAATTAACTATCTGAAACTCTTGCTCTAAAAAAGAGTAAAATTTGAAAACAGTACTCCTTAACATTCCTACTAAGGGACTACAGTTCAGAAGGTTTTGTAAATACTCTCCGTTAGAGCTGGGAAAGCAGTTAAAGTGATGTAATTAATGTTAATTTAGTTCAATTACCTTATCGAGACATCAGATGGAAAGACTGGAGGTATAAAACAGTGATTTATGTAACCTATTGTATTAAATTATACAAATAAAATGAAACACTAAAAATGATCTGATGTTGTGCTCAAATTCTGAATTGAAAAGCAAAGCTTGAAAAGAACCGAGTATGTCTGCCGAAGAGTGGGTCAAAGTAACATTAAGTAAAGGAGATTCCTTGTCTCAGTGCTTTGTGTTTGTTTAAAAGTGCTAATAAATAAAACTGTATTATTACTATCTGCCCTCCATGGGGCTCTATATACTCCATACATGGCAGTTTATATCTTTTAGCCCCGTAGTTACAATGCAGTTATTTTTTTTTGCAAAGGACCAAAAACATTTCTTCAGCATTACAGCATTGATATTGATAGGGAACAAGTAATAGGTTTATTCCATGCTGAAAAAAAGAAGAGAGAAAACACAACGTTTCGGCCGTGGAGCCTTCTTCAGGTGTCACACCTGAAGAAGGCTCCACGGCCGAAACGTTGTGTTTTCTCTCTTCTTTTTTTCAGCATGGAATAAACCTATTACTTGTTCCTTTGCAGCCTACGCATGCTGACGCAGCTACCCACCTGAATTGATATTGATAGACTTGAGTTGAGTTATTGACATACCAGATCTTGAGGGGTGGAGGTAATTTCTTTCCCTGCATCAGAATAGTGGGTTTCAGTGTAGTCTTTGGTAAGCAGGTCCCTAGGAGTATTTGGAAAGGACTGATCAAAAGGAGGGCCAACAAAGTCAGATGTTTCCTGTGGTCATGTTGAAAAGGTTACCGTATGATATGTCAAACAGGACTGGTCCATGTATAAAAAGTCAATGAGATCATCTTTTTTTCCCATATCTTAAAGCAGTGGATTAATCTACAAATTTCATGTCATGGGTCATTAACTAGAATCTGTAAGACAAGGGGTCCTCAACTCCAGTCCTTAACAACCAAGGTCCAGAGGGATTTATACGTCTCTTACACAATTTCCATCTTTTTCATAGAGGAGTTAAACTAGTTCAGTTAAACATAACTAATCAATCAGGAACATTAAGAGCTCTTGTGGAAGGAAAACCAAAAGACCTTCTGTCCCCTGGGGACACTGTTGAGCATCATTTCAACAGATGAATATTTACATTCTTATTTGTCAGGTTTTCCTCAGCACTGATTCTACTTTTACAGCATATTACAGAATGTAGTTGTATCACGCTCACTCGTTCTTTTCAAGATGCATCACAATGTCTTTTCCTTCCACTTGCATCCCATATTTCACAACATCTGGCCATGACATCTGGTGAAGAAAAAACAAACACCCAATAAGTACAACGCTTGGCACGAGGGTGTGGCACTTGGCACTGCAGCCTCATAACTGTATGCTGGATTGCAGACTTCCAATGGAAGGGAAACGTTGGGGATACTCTCTATATGCAACACAAAGCAACTGTACCCACAAAGAAAACAAAACTATCTGAAGGGAGCCATCTTTCTCATGATTTAAGTACAGGTAAAGTTTCAAAGCTAAAATGCAACAAAGAAAAGTAAACAAAATGCTTCTGTTTAACACTGGCTGAGCCTACCTCTGTGTCTCTCTTGTGTCGTGTGTGAAGTCTGAGGGGTCTCACCACTTCATACTCTTTGACTCCGTCCAGCAGAGTACTGCACCCCACTGAAACACAGTAATACAGCAAAGGACCTGAGTAGTGAGGAAGGAAACTGGAGATGGAAAGATTAGTACCAGTCCGTAGCAATGTCTGGGTCTTTCGGGGATTATTTCTAATCATAACATAATTGATTGTATGACTGCAAGTGATTTGTGCTGAAAATGCAATGTGTGCTAGCAAAAAGCTTTTAGTAAATAAACTGAACTACACCTAGGAATATTAGCTCAGTGTGTATTAACCCAAGACAAATATAAAAGCTGATTTTTTGTATGTTTTTGCAAATTCTAGTACTAAGCAATGCGCATTTTTTCTTAACTAGTTCCTAAGCAGTTTCTTACAACTTAATATTTAACTAATACCTAGCGTTACTTGGAATCCTGTTCAACCAATTCTACTGTGTAACTTTATGTCAATTGTAAAAATGACGGCTCAACGAATTGACTCTAATACCATGGACAGGCAGCCACAAGCAGAGCTCTATGAGTCACAGAAATTAAGCATTCACTAACACATGCACATTTACTTGCAAGTACTTCTTCTCTCCCCTTCTGCCTTGGGCAAAACATTTTTTAGCTGTTGGAACAGGAACTTTATCCTATTTATTTCTGAGTTACTGCAAGTTGATAAAGCACAAGCACACTTATATCAAAAGATAAACATATAACTACTTCATTAGTTTGCCCAGATTCTAATAACCGCTTCACAGAGAGAGTATATGTGGCATAACTTGAACTGAAGGAACTGTTAAAGATGACTATAAGGATGAGGCCGACTGAACCTCATTCACTTTTGCAAAGAATGAGCCATGGAGCTGCTGCAAGGGTGAAGATGGGGTGGTGGAAAGGCTTCAAGAGAGATACACGACTGGAAATTCAGGAAACAAGGAATACATATATAAGAAACTTCCAGAAAAACATGGACAATCAGGACTGAAGGATACTCAACAGTCTCATTAATTAGATATTAACTCCTATTCCTTTTGTTTTTGTTCTGTGGCATATTACAATGGGTTCTTCCATTCTGCATCTTTACTGTATCTATGCCTGCTTTTTTAACAAAATGTTAATATTTATATTTAACAGACTGTGTATGTTACTTGTACCCACCCCAGATATCTTCAGACATTCCTTTGACTTATTATAGATCAGTGGTAGGATTTCTATTAGCTTAGTTTTCATGCTGTGTTTTGTGTATTAATGTTCCATAATGCCCATCAGCTTTTCCTACAGGCTGAATACTTAAGCAACTGAGAATCTTCTAATGCTCTTTAAAAAACTAATTTAAAAGGTAAGCTTTAAAAATCTGGAGTAGGTTGTGATGAATCTAAATATAAAGTCCTGTTTGGAAGTGTCAGGATTGCAAGCTCAGACAGCTACAAAATGTGGAAACTTTGCAGGGGAGAGAATATACAGGCACTGTATATTGAATCCTGAGTTTCTGATTTGATGTCAAATTGAGCACATTTAAACATTGTGATAGCTAGTGTGTAGTCTGAGATTATGTACAGTAGGTGAGAGTGTACTCCAGAATCCTTATCATAATGACCTCTGCAGTAGTGTTAGTTGTGTGTAGCACTGTGCATTCTTCTCTCGAAACGGTGTCCTTGTCAGAGCCATACCTCATTTCTCATGCTGAAGATATTATGAGTTCTATGAGAGCTGGAGAAATTGGGAGTATTTTTATATTTTCACGATAATGTCCTGCAAAGCTTTTAACAACACTGCAAGGTCTTAGACCATGAAAATCTATTTATTTAATAAACATATGGCCCTATCAGCTTCTCAAAACACTGATCAGCAAAAAAAGTGATGAAGTCAACGGGATCAAATCCTCACAGATTATGGGGACAGTTGTCACTCCCCCCAGCCTACAAATTCTTCACCTGATGCAAGCATAAGTACTGTACAAACATGGGAACAACTAGAGAACAATTAGAGGTTCTAAGTTAGCATTGACATGGTTGGTAATTACTGACCTAAGAGTTACCTTCTCTATGACAAAATCATGCTGTTGCTATGATATTAATGAATACATAATATAACACACAATAACAAGTGATATTTTCCATTCCATTACACCAGTAGTACTGTATGTGCTGGCACATTTTGATGATACAATATGAGAAAGGTTACAAAGGAGAGGAGGTTATTCAGCTCTTTGGTAATTGGTAGCTAATTATTAATGGCATTTTCTTAATGGAGGCCAGGGTAATGGCTTTGACAACATGGGTATCTTGTTCCATACTACCACAACCCATTTTGTATACACTTGCTTCCTGTTCTTGGATTAAAAGTCATTTCCAATTCTGTTCTGTTATCATTTGGACTGTTTTAGATGTGGACAACTCAAGTGTAGTGAGCAACAATGATTCACATGTACTGTGCTTGGTCATCACTCGGGTCCACATGCTTCTTCTTTTGCCTGACCATAAAACCTTCTGTCACATGTCTGTATTGTATCTCATATGGGATTTAGGAGGAACCTTTTTCAGCAGTGGTTACTTTCTTGTCACTTGACCGTACAAACCAGGTTTGTGTAGGAACCAGAATATTGACTCCCCAAAGAAACTTTCCACATCTTTCAACTTCCAGGTGGGAATTCTTATGGTTGCCCTTCTGCTCAGTTTGGAAGACAGGACTAGGTAGTCTCTAGGTAGTAGGATGCACATTCCACTTCTTACAGATTTACTTCACTGTATTTAAAGGGAAAATTACATCCTGATATGGTCCTCCCACATCACCACTGGTTTGTATCGAAAGCACGGTGGGCTTCACAATCAGTTACTCATAGTGCTATGCGAGGCAACTAACAGAGTTACTCATATCTGTTACTGGTGATGAGCTTAAACCAATTTGTTGACACACAGAAACTATATTAGTACAGTGAGGTTTCACACTACTCTTTTGCAGCTGAACTGATTCAAGGTTACTGTAGCAAACGGGCTGAATACTTAAACAAGTGAGAATGTTTTTTCAAAAATAATTTACAAATTTACAGCATTTTTAACTTTATCAATATGTTGAAGATTCTAGATATAAAGTCCTGTTAGAACGTGACGTGATTGCAAGCTTAGACAGCCAAAGATGTGGTTAGCAAGGCATCGTATATTAAATCTGAAAGTTTCGGAAATGATTTCAAACTGAACACCTTCATGAGCACTGATGACTAGTGTGCAGACCAAAAGTATGTCAGACCAAGAATGCATGAATTTTATTTATAGTCACGATATCTGGAATAGCATTTCTCATTTTTCTCATCAATTAAATGCATCATGGGAATTTTAATCACCCCATCGTCGCTACTTTGGTTTAATTAAGTAATTGTAAATGTTTGCACAACTGTCAGTGACTAGACAATAGTCAGTGGACTTCAACCCTGGACTTTGAAAGCACCAATCCAGCACATATAAACGTTCAGTAATTTCTAAAGACTAAATATAATTCAGTCTCTTTTCTGGATGCCCTGATCCTCAAGCAGAACGTGATCAGTTCAGCATTTGTTCAGCTAAGCAAGCAGAAAAAGAATAATATCTCATCCGCATAAGCATTTGGTCAGAAGCCAGCCGCCTCTACGGCAGACAATGTGACTTCCTAATGAACTGCCAGTTAATAAAATGCAGTCGATACCAGTATCTTGGGAAATTGCGCAATCCCAGTTTTCACAATCCAGACATTGTGGTCATTTATTTTAAGAAGTGTATTATTACTCATGGTGATTAAACTATGGATTTTAGAATGCAAAATTACTGCTCAAGAATTCTTAAATTAAAAAAAACACCCCAAAACAGTTTTTGTTCTTTCATTTGCACTTTTCCATCAAGTTGGGTTGGTACAAACTATTCTAGGTGGGGGGCAGAAAGCATGACATGGGGTTTGAGATAGTGGAATTCTCCTAAGATTCCCTCCTCTTCCCACTTGTATAAATTCAAGGCTGATCAGATCACAACAGGAGTCAACCATTCTTCAATATGCAGGACATTTAACTGCTTTATCCAATATACGGGGGCAGGAGAGCTGGAGCTTATTCCAGCAAGAAACGAGCACACACCCTGGACAGGACGCTAGTCGATTGCAGGGCACACACAGACACAAAGACACACTCCCATATACCAGTATGTTGTGGAACTGTGGGGTGAAACCAGAGCACCAGGGAGAAACCCATGCAAACAAGGGGAGAACATACAAGTTCAAAGCAAATAGCACCCGAGGAACTGAACACCAGTGCTGTGAGGAGCAATACTAATCACTGCGGCGCTGTGCTGCCCACTGTGCAGGACATGAAAGGCAATTATTGGAAAGTGGTCTCTTTTTCTAATCTGCCCACCACTAAACGAGAGGCTTTTTGTCTTGACACGAGTAGGCCACTCTAGTAGCTACTGCGTAATAACTGTGCTTGACATCTACTGTCAGATTTCAAAAGTGGCAGATATCAGGACAGGAATATTTGGAACATTTTACTGAAGCGGTTACATACCGTATTCATTGGTAATTGGTAAAAATTACCAGCAATGGGCCATTCCCAAGCCTATTAATATTCTATTTATTGTGCGATATTTATACATGACAAAATATTCATTTTGCATGGAACAGTGCAATCAACTGGGAAGAAAGCTAGCCTTTTATGTTATTGTAATCAAGTAATTTTTAAAAATGTTTTTGCCTATGATTAACCAAAAAAACAAAAAACAAAATCTGAAAAAAAAGATCTCCTTCTCTAGCCAGATGAATCTGTGATTTAGCTTCTCTCCTCTTATTCTGAGTAATCAGCTTCTTGCGTGGGTTTCCTTGGGTTTGGAAAAGGGATTATTATTATTATTATTATTATTATTATTATTATTACTAATAAATTCATAGTGCTCTAAATGTTTTAAGAGTAATTTATGTTGTATCATTTCACGATAAAGCAATAGTGTAAAATATCAATTAAAAAATATACCATGATTTTAGTGTGTGCAAAAATTTGAATGGAGTTTGACTGCAATAATATTTTTAATGATCTGGTAGAAAACAATATCAATGTACCTGTTCAGATAGCAATGCATATGCATTGAAACTGAAAGGGTGTGTATTAAAATATTGATTCAATGGATGATAGTAACTGTAACCTCAAAGATGTCTTCTTGATTTTTTATGTACAAACACATAAACCCTGCCCAAACTGTCTTCCCTCAAGGGCACACTCAGTTACACGAGTTTGTTTCTTTAGACGTAACTATTAGGGTAGTAAGCAAATAAAAATGACTTATGTTCTGTGACGATCATTATTTTTTACCAGGCCTCTTCTATAACTTAGCAGTCGTGAAAGTGAAGAGTTTAAACGATACTGTAAGTTTCAAAACCATACATTGCAAGATATATTGGTCAGGTAACAACGCGTTCTGTTGACATGCAAAATAATGCAAAATAATTTACCTTACCTGAAAGACCAAGCGAGACTGATAGTGTCAAGATCCATAATAAGAGAGTTCTTCCCATTGTAAAACTTAGTTTGAGCTAATGGGACGGGAGAGCTGGGACAGTTTTATACATCACCTGCCTTCACGGTAACACGCCCACTATAGCCACTCCTTTGTTTAACTTCTTAAGCTTGCAGTTTCTGCTTAGAGAAACTCACAACACTTCCTCATCGCTGCCATGCATGAGGAAGTGAACTTCAAAAATGTGTTTAAACATGTTAAATCGCGGATGTTTAGGAACGCGGAAAAAAACCCAAACAAGGTTCCAGGTTTAAAGACTTAACGACGTAATCTGATATGAACAAAACACATTGGTTCCAGAATGGATCTTATGGTGTACGCTGCTAACCCGATTCTTTCAATACTACAAGAATGCTTTCCAATGGACATTGGAAATTGAATTAGCCACCGTCGCCAAATAAAGCAACAGAGCCTCCACTGTCAACACCGTTGCGCAAGATAATCCTAAAACAGTAACAAAACTTTATGCCAATGGATTGTACCTAGCAAGAACAAAAAGACTGGATCAAAATAGAAATATTTAGATTAAGACAAGGTTGCGCTCGGAAATCAGCTATTCACAACTTTTAACTTAAGATACAGGACACACGCAGATGCCCGTACAGTTGCACCTGTGAAATCGTAAAATGAGTACCCTAAAAGAGGAGCAGCAAAAAAAAAAGAATGTCTTCCAACCCTATCATCCTTATCAAATGTGATTTAATACTTCCCAACATGAAAATCATATACCCTATTAGAGAATATAAAAACAAAATATTCCGTTAAATGTATTGAAGAATTATAGAAAAGGTTTATTTTTTGGAAGAGCTCTCCAAGTATAATAAATGCAAACGAACGAAATGAAAGCATTGTGTGGATAAAAATGTCAAACCACAGCCAATTTTCTGAGTGTGGTTAACAATGTGATTTTTTGTGTTCACCTTGTTGCACACATCTACACTACAAAAGATCTTTTTTTTTTGCTCTAGTTTCAGATCCATATTGATTGGAAGTCGAATATGAGGGACTAATTAGTTTCATGTAATTTCCAAGCTGTTCTTTCTTTCTTCTTTTCCAACTTTTTGATACGTTAAAGGCTAATTTATAGTTACCCACCTCCTTGAGTGCAGTGCGAACTACTTTCAGAGTGGAGTATTGAACTATTCGCAGGAGCTGCTGAAGACAGTGTGGTCATGTCTGGCAGATTTATAAAAAGTGAAGTCTCTTATGCTTATTCATGAGAAAAAAGTTGGCCTAATAAATTAGGTCGCTCTAAACAATGAGCTCCAATCTAAAAAAAAAATCGAGTATCAGTAAAAGGAATTTTGTAGAATAATAATTACACATTATACTACTATCTCACCATTTATGGTGAGCTCAAAGCAATAAAGCCTGTAGATAAATACATACACACAGACAATGGTGTTATGAAAGAACATAAGTCTTTACCAATTATTAAATTGGCTGGAGTACAGAACCACATTCTAATATGCTTCACAATGCATTTCTTGTTTTTCTCAGTGTTCTCAGCTTACTTGGTGTTTTCTTAAGAATAGTTTAGAATCCCAAATGAAGTGCACTATAAAGATAAATGATTTTAAACAAGGAAACAAGTACTCCACAAGTGGGCATTTAGTGGTTTCAGCCTAGAATGAGTATGACATTCTGACAATGGTCATGATTAACTGTGTTTTAAAAAGATGTTGGCTCTTTACTGCTTGAGCAAACGTCTTGTTTATCCTTTTAAAAAAACTAGCATAACTTGTAGGCCAGGAGACACCTAGACTCTTGTTTGGGTACTAAGGGTTTTAAATTTGATACTGTGAGATCACTGTTTTCATTTACATTCAGGGGTCCTACAGTGTATACAGACAAAAGTCTATAAATGCAATACAAACGATGAATAGGAAGTGGGGAACTTTGTTGTCCATACAGTACCCAGAAATAAATATGAGGGAAAATTCAATTTAAACAATAGAAAAAAAATTAGCAAAGCATTTTCTAACCATGAAAAACAGCACTTAAACGTACTGCTGCTCTGCTATATTGTAAGGTAGACTTACTGTCTTTTCCAATTCCATTATCTAAAGAATATTTCAACAGAATTATTGGAAAGTATATATTTTAGTGCACCTGTTGTCTTAACTATTTTTGCTTATGTGTGGTTTTCATGTCAGTTTTTGCTAACAACCAGATGACATACATATAAGTATTTCAATTGTATAGCATGTGTGACTTATTAGATTATTTCTCTCATTGAAAAATAATTGGGGGCTACAATACAGTGTACTGAGAGGCATTAAAGACATATAACTATATAAGCATAGTTGAGTTAATTCTTATTTGTATAGTACAAGTGTGGAAGTCTACCCGTAAAGACATCCATTGTTCAATTCAATTACTATTAGCTGTTAGAGTTTTTTTTTACAATAAATTTGCTTTGCCTGAAACAGTATTTACATTTGAATGATTACCATCATGTGAGTAGTTTGGTTTTAGATCCATAACACTGTAATAAAATACATTCTCATTGTTTTTTTATATTTGGAGATAATATTCCATGGAAATGCATTTGTTTTGAGTTTGCCTAATCCTTTCCATGAAGTAGTAAAACAGGTCTGTGACATGCACACCATTGTGCCAGCAGCCCTGCAACTCACAACTGGCAAACCACCACCAGTGCTTCTAAGCAGGTGTGAGCCTGGTCAGTACCTGGATGGGAGACCTCCTGGGGAAAACTAAGGTTGCTGCTGGAAGAGGTGTTAGTGGGGCCAGCAGGGGGTGCTCACCCTGCGGCCCATGTGGGTCCTAATGCCCCAGTATAGTGACAGGGACACTATACTGTAAACAGGTGCCATCCTTCGGATGAGACATAAAACTGAGGTCCTGACTCTCTGTGGTCATTAAAAATCCAAGGGCGTTTCTTGAAAAGAGTAGGGGTGTAACCCTGGCGTCCTGGCCACATTTCCCATTGGCCCTTACCAATCATGGCCTCCTAATAATCCCCCTCGATGAATTGGCTTCATTACTCTGCTCTCCTCCCCACTGATAGCTGATGTGTGGTGAGCGTTCTGGTGCATTATGGCTGCTGTTGCATCATCCAGGTGGATGCTGCACATTGGTGGTGGTGGAGGTCAGGTAAAGGTCCCCATTACCTGTAAAGTGCTTTGCGTGGAGTGTCTAGAAAAGCTATATAAGTGTAAGCAATTATTATTGTGCAAATCCTCATAAGCCTCCCCTGCTGTGATGGTTTTACCCAGTTAACATTTACCATAAAAACATAAAAAAATTGCAAGACTTAGAAAAAAGTACATGTATCAGTTTAGTATTATACTGAAAGTATTCCCAAAGAATGGGAAAGTGGTGTAGTGCTCATGTATAGGATGTTGAACACAATAAATCAAGAATAAGTAAAGCCTTCCTCAAACAGAATATATACAGCTCAGTAACTGACCCTTAGTGCACAGAAAATCACTGGGGCCGTATTAATGCACGGCAGAGAATTAGTATATTTAAGCCAAACTTCACACAGAATTAATCACTGCAAAGCATCTGAACCTCTCAGAAGTAATCTGAGTTGTGTATACATTTGATTGCTCTTTGCTTATATTTTTGTAATTGTAGTTTTACTTATGAAGATTCACAGTTTTTTTTTATTTCTGTTCCCACATCAAGCGATTCACACTGTTTGCAGATCATCTTGAGTGACATTGGTTTCATTCCTTTTCTGTTACCCGAGAAGCAGAATCTCTGACTCTTTTGCCTATTTTAAATACTTATACCCGAAAAAAACTAAACAAATCAAATAGATACCTTTTACAAATCTAGGGCAAAGGTGAAACCATAAATCTGTAAGGGAAACACCTTTATTGCAATATGGTGCAGTTAAAATGCTAGACTGGGATCTTGCCAGGTGAATGACACCAACAGGTGAGATAACTGCTTCAGCAAAAGAAATAAAAACATAAGATGTTTATAGATACTATTGTACAGCAAATAATAATCAAGTTACTACACAAGTGACCAAAGAATGAAAGTGAAAATGGACAAGACACTATTGTTTTTCCAATCTTTTTTTCCAGATTTTATTGTTGGACTACTTTTTATAGTAACACTCTTGCACACAATAAAATTGTAAATATTTTCGCACTGAAATCGGGCCAGCAAAAAGCAAAATGCTTGTTTGATTTAAATCAGCTACTGTAAATTAAACACTAAGCAGAAGCTGAATAGAAAACATGTTTCCTATGAACTAGGCTGAAGCACATAAAAAAGAAACTAAGGTAAGTGCTGTAAGAGGCGCTGGTGGACGAGTAAGTAAATGCAGTAAGTACTTCCTTCCCTGTGTGGCTGCAACACTAATGTTGTGGCCAACATGCTGTGTCTGCATATTCACTAGTTTGTACATTTGTACTTAGTTTGCATGCCGGCATCAGAAACCATTTTATACTTCATTAAAAAAGCAGAAATGACCTTACAGCTCTTGCTTAAAGTAAAAAGGCTACAATAAAACGCCAGAGAAAATTCTTGACTTGTGAAACAATGGAGGGTATTTTTCACAATGTTCTGTAAAACAATGCCTTCTTTTATGGAAAGAGGTACATTTCATATGCTAAATGTTTTTGTTTAAAAAATCTTAAAATCTTACAGTTAACTACAATGTAAAATTAATACACTACATTCCAACTTGGGTGCTAAAGATTCATTGTTATGTATAGTTCTTTGTACTATTAACATTTTCTATGTAATATAACCTTTAACTGTGCAAATACTCCTGTCCGGCTAGTTAATTGTTAACAGACCACAAAACATGAGCACATGTATACCAGATTATATTATCAAAGCCCGTTGTGAGGAAAGATGTTAGTCAAAATTCCTAGCTTAGCTAGAAAACGTTTTTGATGTGATGTGACATTTCCATGTTCTATAATGCCATTATTCATTGATACCATACTGTAAAACAAAGACTAAGACTCAGATTGCAGTGAATCAGGTAAAATACTGTGTTCTATAAAATACTCTGTTGTATGAAGTGTTAATTTAACTTTATATACATCAGAACAGTTAAAGAAGATTATAACATCAGTGAATGAAAATACGGTATTGATATCAGAGGTGTGAATGAATAACAACACTGAATGTGAGTACACACAAATACAGTTACAAAGTCTTTCAATGGGTTAACAGAATTTTCTGAATCCCCTTATTCCCTTATATCTTAGGTGTTTTCATTTTCTAAAAGACAGAAATGTATTTTTGTAGAAGTTTAAAATGCATTGTTTTAACCCAGATGTTTGTTCTTGTTTATTTATTATTATCAGCACCATTATTAGCAGTCATAGTACTTTTACCATCAGCATTAATTGTAGTAGTACTAGCAGCATCAGAAAAAGAAACAGTAGAAGTAATGGCAGTGCTTCTGGCTATAGCAGTCATACATTTTATTGCCCATTCTTAATGACACATACATTACAGCAAACATTAGACTTCCTGTCTTTCTCTTAAAAACAAGATATAGCTTTTTTTATTGGTTATTTGCTAAATTTCTTCAATAAGGAACAATTGTCCTTACTGTTACACTACAAACATTCGGTAAAGCCATGCAGTTATTTCTTTGTTGTTTTTTTGTTTTGATCTTTTTTAATGTCTCTTTATTTTCTTCAGCTGGAAGAGGAGAGGAAACCAACAGTGTTGTTTAGGCAATGGAGTTGGGAAAGAAAACAAATTTGTTTTTGAAAGTTATAATATTGAATTAAAAACAGGTTTAATATATAAAAGATATGGAAATGTGTATATATGATTCTTGTGGTTTAAAGCCCCAGCACTAAGCCAGTTTGACAAAGTTCAGTGCATTCAAAAAAACAGGATATGACTATGCTGGAATGAAAGAGTGAATCTACTGATATCAGTTCTGTTTGCAAATAGGTGAGAACAAGGAAATCTGGGTAAAGCTTAAATCACTACTGGCATATCACTGATCAGTGTTACAAGATGTATTGTTTAAGTGGATCTCTTCACCTCACTCTGTGTTGAGGACTTAGGAGTCCTCCTACAAGCCAGGAGCTAATTGAAGGTGAAGGTGTGTCCCGTGTGAATTTAAGAAACTGAGCTAAATGGAATGAGTTTGAAATTAAGAATAAGTTTAGCAAAAAAGGGGAAATTAAAATTAAACAACTTTGACAGCTATTAGTTCCAATTCCCTTCCCCCTGTTTCTTCAAAAGGCACATCTCTTGATCCACATGCATTTATTTTACAAGGGAATATACAACTTTACAGAAGTTCATACATCACTGTTATATAGTATATAGAAATGTGTATTACAACTGTGAAAATGCATAAACCTCCCTAGTATATTTTTTACTGCACAGTGACTTTCAATGCAAATAGTATTATTAGGTGAGATTGTGCAACATTAATTCACTATTGATCTGATTAAAGCAATAATGACTTCAGCTACTGTATTAGGTACATTCCTGTAACTTTTGTATTGTATCTTTTTTTTCTTTCTGTATCACCAGAAGAGTTCCATTGAACTTGAACTTTATTGCCATATGTAACCGGTACTGGTACAATGGAATTCTTACTTACAGAAAGTCTCTCGATTGTAAAACAAGTGTAAAAAACAAAACAAAGTGCAAACAGTGCATCAAGACAATATACAAACAAACAGTAGACAATGTACAAGTAAACATGTAGGCAGTTTGAATGTAAACAATACAGACGTGTAAACAATGACTGGAGATGTGCAATAAATAAGAAATCATAATGAGGTAGATGGTGATGGTGTAGGTGTGGTCCGAGGAGCATGGCTAAATGTGTTCGCCAATCTCACTGCTTGTGGATAGAAGCTATTGAAGAATCTAGTGGTAAGTGTCCGTATGCTCTTATATCTCTTGCCTGAGGGCAGTGGGGTGAAGAGCTCATGCCCGGGGTGGTGACTGTCCTCTGTGATGGCCAGAATTCTACCTCATAGAGCTGTTTAATCTTGGTGAGACCGCGGCCGATGATCTTCTGGGCCATACTGACCATTCTCTGCAGTGCCTTTCTTTCTCGCGAAGAGGTGTTGCCATACCACAAGGTGATCCCGTTGGTGAGGATGCTCTCGATGGTGCAGCGGTAGAAGTTCACCAACACATGTATTGGCATCCCCCATCGCTTGAGGCACCTCAAGAAATAAAGGCGCTGCTGAGCCTTCTTCATGATAGAGTCAGTGTTCACAGTCCAGGTTAGCTCTTTAGAGATGTGAATTCCCAAAAACCTAAAGCTGGTGACTGTTTCCACTTCCGTTCCATCAATACTGAGTGGGCTGTGAGTGTGTGGCCTGTGTCTCCGAAAGTCCACTATTAGCTCTTTCGTTTTCTTTACGTTCAAGTCCAGGTTATTGCTATGACACCACCTAAGCAGCTGTACGACTTCATCCCTGTAAGTGGACTCGTCATCATCACTGATCAGTCCTATTATAGTGGTGTCATCTGCAAACTTAATGATGCGGTTGTTGCTGTGTCTTTCGGCATTTCCTACAATGCAAATTCAGCAATCCATTAACATTCATACAGATGCCACATAGGCAGCATTTACTACAAAGAAAGAATGCATGCATTTATACATACAAGATCCGCATTAAACTTTGCCTGTGCATTAGGAAGAACAACCAATTGTTTCTGAAATGTCACTCTTAAAAGTCAAATTATGATGTTTCTAAATGCAGGGTTCCTGTCAGTTCTGACAGAACTGCTCCCTAAAACTTTCACTGCTTTCCTTATTTGTCTTTGAACCAGCACAAAACATCTGCTACTGTGTGTTTTTAAAATTTGCCAGATGTGTGCATTTTTAAAATGACAAACAAACCTGGGTTACTGATTTCATTTTACATGCAAGCGTCTCTTGAGGTCTGTTTGACAAGTGGTTTGTGCACTGAAGCATGTTGCCCATACATCATGAGACCCACCAGTGTCATTCACTCATCGAATGCAATATTTAAAAATCTAACGTTCAAGAAAAAGTTATATTTAATCTGAAAACTGCAAGCCTGATTAGTTCTTTAAATCTGGTTAGAAATAACCAGTATTGTTATTTGACTTGTTTTAATTTACACAGGAGGATGTAGGTTGCATAAGGAGTAAGAACATGTGCATATTTAATAACACCCACTAGCCACATACAGTACAACCTTTAAAATTGGATTTCAGTGAGTTCTGGCCCTGCTATGAATCCACATGATGTAAAAATAGGGAAAGAGAAGTACAAGGGAAAAAATGAACTGATATGCAGAAATGGGCATTTACTAGTAACAGGATGTTTGTCACAGGCCTGCAGATTTGTTAATGAAGTACCAAGTAATTCTTGTTTGGTCATTCTATGTGTTTTAGTTGTGTTCGAATGTCATGTTTCCCATGTTGTCATTTTCACATAATCTAAAACATATTTTACCCCTGGGGTGGTGTCTGACCCACATGGTTTCTGTAAAACGCTCCGAGTTTTTTGTGTATTTGAAATGCTTCCAAATTGCAGCTCTTCAGAAGTGTTTTGAGCTCCAGCCCTGGAAAACCAGTAAGCTGCAAATGGCTATAGACATTGGAAGACCGAGATTGATCCAATTACTTTACTAATTAGATGAATAACTTAAAAATCATATAGAAAAAAGTATACTTTTTTTGGAGAAGCAAAAATAGACAAGATCCACAAAAGCAATATTAACCTATCCTTATCTTGTGGTTGAGATTTTACTCTATTTTACTAACTGAACTATTTAATTAAAGTTTGTGACAGATTAACCATCAGGTGCCAGGTTTTGGAATTACCTTTCTCATTTAAGTGTGCTTTGTCAGTGATCACCATCATTCTCATTGTTTGACTGTAAAATACTCCGTAATTTCTACCTGTAGCTGTACGTAATTAATTTGTGATCTAATATGTATGATTAAACAGCTGTCAGTGCACAAATTTATTTTTGTTGAGGTTGAGGCTAGTTTAATGACTTGACAACAATACTTCAACAGGGCATTTCTGAGACCATAAAATGATACAACAAAATAAAATGATCAATTAAAAAATCCAATTATATCACAAAACTGAAGATACGAGGGGTCTCCAAAACCTTTTTTTCTGGAATATACCAAAACTTCAATCACCAATCACACATTATACCCCTTAATAATATAACTTTGTTTGCTATGTGTATCTGACATTTCCACATTGGAAAGTCCAGAGAAAATGTTGTTTGGAAATAGGCAGATAGGCCAGAACTTTGATTTAGTTCTGGCTCCGGGTTTGAGAAAGGTTGACTTCTGTACTATTAATTTTTTGGTCAGTAGAGGTGTCATCATTAAATCCCTTTAAACCATTCTCTACTGATTCCATGTCTATCCCTCTATCCTCTTTTATATTCTCTCTCATTTCTTCATAGTCTGCTTTCCAGAAACTTTAAAACTTTGTTTTGGAACCTACCCATATAGTTTCAAAATATTCTATACGTCAAAGCTTAACATAACATGCTCACAGTTGCCTACTTGTTCTCTCATCTGTATTCAGGAATCTTGGTTGTTTAAAAACACTAGATCAATACAGGTGTTCCCACTAGTACGTACTCTGACAAACTGGAAAGCAGGAAAGCAGCCATTAGTCAAGTCTAGCATTTCAGTTCCCACTGTTGACATCCATGTTGTTTTTCCAAAAGACAAAAAGCAATCAAATCTAACAATCTAACAAACAACAACACTTAGGTGTGTGTCTAAGAAACACAGTTTCTTCTACTAACATGAAACACCAGGACTTATGATGTAACTCCTTTCATATATTACAGAATCACTGACCAAAATCTGAAATACCCCCCATTCAAACAAACACAATCTGTCAGTGGCAGGAAATGCACGGTTGACTTGTGGCATGTGGGGCACTTTCATCACCTTCCCTCTTCCAGAGGAAATCCCAGATCTCAATCTTACTGAAAACAGGTCGAACAGGTAAATGGTGCAGTACAATCCCATTAATCTCCTCACAACCTCTTCTGAAACTCAGTCTACTAGAAGATCAGGATGGGATTGGGGATCAGGTATTTCAGAACCCTGCGAGATACATTAATATCCTGATGGGTTGTTTTCATGGTCCCAGGTGAATGTCCCAGCTATTGGTTTCCCAGCTACTGCTATCCATTAGGGGACAACTTTCGTCAAGCTCATTAGAGGTCATTATATTGTTTTTCTGTAATTCCTACAAACAATGTCATTGGTTAATACTAACTAAGAAAGATAAATATATAGAATACTGACTGAATTACTATGTTAAAGCCCCCTGAACATTTAAGTAGCTGAATTGTAGTGCTATATTTTAAGTTTGGTTAGATGGTGCTTATCTAATTAAAATATTTTTCAAATGAATCAAATGCCTTTAGGCAACCCATTTTTAATAGCTTATTTGAAAACCTTGTGTTAACCATGTAGCACCTGTTTTAAAAACTTATATAATAACTAGAAGAACTTTTCCCTGTTTTTTTGTATTATTTCTCAAAATTACATTAGAATTTATTCAATTGACCGATGCCTTATCCAAGGAGAATTACAGTCAATAACACAACTGCGTTATGGATAACAGAACATTTTTAACTCACAGGTAGTCATAGAAGGAAAAAAATAGAGGAGTATTAAGTAGAGTGGTGTAACAAACAGCAGTACTGTACATACTGTAGCTCTTTTGTATGCATTGTTGTCATGGGGTGAAAAGCACTCTGGGATGCAGTTACTCCCATTAAATCTGCATATTGAAAACCCTCTGTTAATAGTTATTATTTTATTTAAGAAAACCATGACTGTTACAGTACACAACAGTAAATTAATTTTCATTTTGCTTCTGTATCTTTGGAAAGAGATATCTTTGTTGATATTTTCTAAATCTTCACTGCTGTTCTCTGCTTTTTAAAAAGTATTTATTCCCTCAGGCATACCATTTATTTTTCTATCCAAACTCTCACCCTCATTCTTCTTTCCTAATTATGATACAAGGAAGGTTTCTTTCATCTGAGTGTGTCAGGCTGAAGCGTGTTTCCATTCATTGATTTGATAGCCCACCAGCCGACTGCAGTAAACAAGTTTTTTTTTTCCAAAGAATACTGCTTCTTATTGGTCACGAAGCACAAGGAGTAAATATGTTACTGACGCATTAATGAGGTTTTCACAAGATTGAAACAAACTATCACAAGGTGACAGGATTAAAGTAGTCAAATCCAAATGGTATTGAGAAAGCCAACCCAAGAGAATGTTGCAACATTAAATAAGAAGCAGAAACACAACCCTAAATCAAGCGCAGATGCATACAGATCTCAAATTGGGAGGCATGCCTTTACAGAGTTTGGGGTGCCTGGGACAAACTGTCCCGCCATGATGGTGAAGATTGGCCCTTGGAATCATAAGTCAAATGGTTTAATAAAAGTTTCTGTATTTTCCATATCATACCCACCCAATTTGGAATTTGCCAATTGCCTCTTTATGTCTCGACTTTATGGAACGGGGGGAATGAAAAGGAGCCGACGCCGTTTCCTCAAGCCTTTCTCGATTTGTTTCATGGTGAGCTCCACAGTGCCATACAGGGGAGTTAGTGCCACTTACAGGATTGATGCGTATCTCACCAATGTCATCGCAAGCTCAGAACATTACAGAAGTCGATTTAACAGAGATCCCAGTGAGTCCTGTTTGACTTATCCCAGCTGTTATGTAGGTTCCAACCCATGACGCTGTAGATCCTCTGAGACATACAGTATATGAAATCACTACTCATCCGATCTCCATTAAACATCTGTGGGTTGAGCTGGGGCAACAGGTGGCATCTAGGACTCTGAGAACTGGCTTTAAAAGAGGAATGAGAAAGAACACCTACAACAGCGTCTGCAAACACCTAGATTCTCTGACCCATCAAAGAAAAAAAAACTGTGGTTAAAATTTAAAATATTCTCAACATTTTGAAAACCAAATATTTCTTTCATAATTACAATTGCAACCAAATAACAATAGGGGTCTAACTCAGCTTAACAGAGCTGATGGAAAGCTTTTAAGAAAGCTCACGAGACACTGAAGTCTATAATGGAGATAATGATCTAATGCTGAAAGAAAAAAAAACTTAAACATTTCTTCATCTCTGGAGTTTAAGAATATTGTGATAGGATTTTGGTTTTTGTGATAGGATCATGATTTGTGTGCTATAAATATGGGGATTTACAAACAATCAATGGAATGTGACACAACTTAAGCATTAGCTCAAAGGCCATAAACATACAGTGCAAGGCAGTGCAGACCAGTTTCAAGAGAAAACTGTCTAAAACTTTAAACTTTAAACTCTAGAATAAGTAAACAAAAGAATGTCTTATGTGGTTGAACCTATGCTGATATGATTTGAAAATAATATTGAGGTTGTAATACTCATATAAAGGTTATAAAGGAAGTTAAATTAATTGTATTGAGAATGTGCTGGCAGAATGGAAACAAATTTATTGGGTGGAGTGTAAGTGTTCAATAATATACTGTATACAAATAATATTGAAAAGATGTGAACATTTTGAACTATGTATGGTTGCACTTGCCTTTTTTGTCCAGAAGATGGCACTCTGATCAAAAGCATTAGCAAGAGAACCATAGACCGGAAAATTAAATAATGTACAACAGGTGTCTCCAAACCTCTTCATAGAGATTTTCCAATCTAGTAAATCTGTAGTTAATCTGCATATAAAGACTGGAAACACCTGCAAGTTATTTACTAATTAAGCAAGCAATTTGTATAAAATATGACATTCCTGGTCCTTGAGGGAGGAACATGTTCACAGAGTGGTCCAAAATTATCTCCAAATTACTTAATTTTATAAACCACGGGATAAATTGATCACAACTAAATTTTTTCAAGTCTTCAGAAAGAGGCGACCTATAATAATTGCTAAACTAGACTAGTTGGCTGTACACTATCTATATACTGTATTTGGACTGTATTTCCAAACCCCAAATCAAATAATTGTACAGCTCGTGAATGTATGTGAATAGATTTTTTTTCAAGGTAAAGAAATAAGAGATGTACTTAATTTGACTTTGTAAATTTTGACGGTGAAATAACAACAACAAAAATAAAAAAAAACAACAGTCTGAATAAAATATCCTTACTTTGTACAAGGAGGGTCTCGAAAAACTGCTTTTATCCCAGAAGATATCTTAGAAGACCTTTAAAATCACTTTGCCACTACTCACAGAGAAAGTCCAGTGGAGATAAATCTAATTCATTATGTTGCTCAAGTGTATGACGTGTGAGGACAGATCAAAGGTACATAACCTTTTGGGTTTCAATATAGGGAGGGGGAAATAGTAGCCTGTTTGAGTTTTTAAAGACCTCTAAATGGAATTAACCTATACAGTACAAGAAGCTTATGAAGTTAATGTTGGTCTCTTCAAACAACTGTGAGCTGTGGGGATTACTGTAGGTACAGACATACACATGGGAGCAGTGGAAACATCCCCTTGGGCAATGACAACACCCACTAGAGTCTGCTCCACTGTGAGGTGTGTGGTGATCTCATGGCCTAAGAATCCTCTGAACACACTCTCACACTTAAACCTGCATGGGTGTCTCCACTTCTTCAATACTGTCAGACCTGACCATGATCTAATAAAAAACTGAATGTAGGATAATTAAAAAGCTCCAAAGAAATCTTTCTCTGAGTGACCTTCTCTTGTTTATCATTACGCATATTATTCACAAATATTTTGAGAATACTGATGCCTAGGAATTGGGGTCAATGTCTGTCATTCAGGAAAATATGATTACTTTGCTATCTAACCAAGATAAACTAAAGCAAGTTTTCAAGGTAAGAGAGACATAAACCTTTAAAGTATTTCTCCAAGCAGACATCTTGTGAATTAAACAGTGTTCCCTAGCATATCATCTTTCTGTGGATGCCCTTGAGTCCAGATTTCCATGTTCTGATTTATGTCAAGACTCAACAGAGGTGGTTCAACCATACTCATAAGTGAAAGGATCCTACTTCACTAAATCTAATTGGAAATCACTGAACTGAGGGAATCCAGATTTGTGCTGAGTACTGTGTATGACAATGTGATATCCCTGAAGTATGGCCTCTTCATGGAAACATAGTGTGAGCTGGCTTTGGAAAGACGCACAAGCCCATATTAGTCATCTAAAAAGTAGATTTTTGATAGGGTACAGCCAGTGGACAAATCACTTAGCCAAATTATCTCCATGGTTGCACAACAACTTCTATAAGCAAGCCTGTTTTATGATCAGGATACACAGAAGGTTGCGGACATCACATCTACAAATTCCATTAACTTTCCTCTCTCTTGTCTTTACAGTGATTTAAATTTTGCAAACCACAGTTCAAAGAAAGAGGAACTAGCAAACTGTATTTCCTGTTGCTGGAGAGGTGAGAAGACACCAACTCCTTTGTAAACACTAATTACCAATGTCTACATTTGTATCTGGAATTGCATTATTGTGTAGGAATTGCATTATTGTGTAAATTTATTAGAACGGTCTGGTTTTGTTTTGAATGTTATGTGAGTAACAGTTCCCCACAGAGGGATATATGAACAAACACAGCATTCAGTAAACCAGTTCTCATTTTGAGCAGATTGATCTGTTTACATGAACTCTCCTGTCTGAGTCCAAACAACTACCAAAGGATCTTAATCATCAGTCCTGCTTACGTATTTCAGACCCAATGTTTAATTTAGCCTTTGTTTTTCTTCAGTAGGGCACCCTTAATCATGGCAAATTTGACAGAACCCTTAAAACAAAGAGAACACTGTACATGGCAGAAAACTCAAAAGATCAAATAGATACAGACTGCTTGTCATTGAGTTTTAATGTCATTGTTATTTTCTACTTGTGGTGGACATTATGTGTTTATAGACCACGTTGCCATCCTGCATAGAAATCTAATAAGCATCTAATTTTACAAGTAATAGGTTTATTCCATGCTGAAAAAAAGAAGAAAGAAAACACAACGTTTCAGCTGTGGAGGCTTCTTCAGGTGTGAGAGAGACAAGGCAGTAAGCAAAGGTAAACTAGCGGGAGAACAAAGGCTGGGAGAGAGGAGGAGTGAGAGGCGGGAGCAGGGGACAGAAAGAGAGGCCAATCAAGAGGTGTGAAGTCAGAATAGGTGTCGAGAGGTGTGAAATGAAACTTCCAATGAATGTAGAAAATTTAAAAGAAGAGTAGTCTGTCGTTAAGAGAAGGGGGAAGGTGTGATCCTAGCTGCAGGATGAGTTTGGTTTCGGTAGTCTTTCTGATGTGTGAGTTCGGAAAACCGTGAATGAGTGTGGTGTTGGATGTATACTTGCAGGTGATACAGCGAGCTCTGTTGCAAGGGAAAGTGCCTGGTGTGGATGGTTGCTGAGGGCGATCCAATTTTATCTAATTTTAAAGATCTAATTTTATCTTTGCTCGAGTGATAACAGTAAATATTATTTCAGATATACCCTAGTTTATTCAATCAATTAATCAATCAATACACATTATTTTTATATAGTGCCTTTCCAACAAAGAGCATTCTGAAGACACTTTACGTACAGTAAATTACACAATAAAAAACTACAGTATACAGAATATATGTGAATATATGAGAAAACCAGATATAGTTAAGAAATTAAAAGAAATAAATAACTGAGAATTGAAGGCCATCAAAAAAACATAGAAGTTTAAAAGTGAAATTAAAAAACCAACAGAAACTGCATTTTTAATACGATCAGGAGGAGTACTCCAGAGACGAGGGACTACCATCGAAAAAGCTCAGCTGCCTAAAGCCCAATGTGAAGCCCTTGGAATGCTAAGGATTTGACATTTCGGAGGCCTTTTTTTCTCTACAGCATGTTAGACTGAAAATTGTGATTTCTCATAAACTGTAACATGAGATGTTTAATGTCATGTCAGGTGAGGATAAACATGATTTAGCCTGTCAGTAGCGCTGATGCTCCAACTCTTACCCAATCACTGCATTTAAATGTACACAGAGACTAATGAGCAACCCAATCTGCTTCATCTCTTTGTTAAGAGGCTGCAAATGTGGCATCAGGACTGAAGCCAGGTGAGCAGTAAAGAAATACGGAACACTCTTTCACTCAAGCAAGGAAAACACAACAGAAATTAAAAGATAAGAAGGTATGGTGTTTTTATAGGAACAGACAGATGGACAGAATGTAACATGCTCATGAATATTTGACATTGGCTTGATCTCTTCCAGGAAATGTTCTCTCTAAATGGGAATATGGCAGAGGGTGCACAAATGTTGGAGAAAAACATGTCTGATAGCATTATTTTGCAACATGTATTTCCATTTAAATGATCATGATCACTGGCTGTGGTTTGTAAATAAAACAACCTATTTAAATACACCAATGAAGTTACATTTAACATATTATTCAGGCTGTCACCTCATATTTTCCTCATTTTACTAAATTGGTTTAACTTTTGATTTTTGAAAAAAAAAGCAGAAGTACAGATAATTAAAAAATAGTTTTGCAGGAGAAAGGGAGAGAAACATACAAGATGGATTGTTTCTTTGGCCTGGTAGTAAAACTGTGAGCCCCCCCCCCCTCCCCAGAATAGCATAAGGTATTTCACCTGATTCGTTTGCTTTGAGGTCTTGCCAGGGCTTACAAGTGAGATGAGAAAAAGAGACAGATGGTGCACAAGCTTCACCTCTCCTGTTATCACAAGCTCTGATCACAGTGCTGCATCCAGTTCAGGCCAGTTCGGTTTAATACTGCTTGCTTCAGCGGCTCTGTGAGGGTGAGAGTCAGGGTGAGTAATCAGTCTGCAGCTGAGAAGTCTTAGTGGAGGAAACCAGGAAGTGTGAGTTCGCACTTCGGGGCGCATGCCAAATACTCCAGTCAGCACTGACATCACAACTTCTGCCCATTGTTGACTGTAAAATAACAAGCCACCTGCACTCATACGGAGATAACAGTTGCTTAGTCTAGTGCTCAGAATTCCAGAGCTATGAAAAGGGATTTTTGCTGTTGTTTTTTCCAATTAATCCTCTGAGCTTGTGAAACAATGCAGCTGCGTAGGGATAATACATTCTGCTAGCATCTCTTCTGTTGTTTTAGTTCAACAAGAAGATATGAGGACGATAAAATAAGAAATGGCCATCCATACTATCAGACCTTGCTGCTTTCCTGTAAACAAAAACGATTCTATCACAGGGTCACACTGAATTTTGAAAGATTATAGCTCGATAATGTCCGTAAAATGGCTTGGTAAGTAATGCATTAATAACTGTGCGTGGGTAGTATGCTGGTTAGTGGCTCTCCGAGTCTTGGGTTCATTTCTGGTCTGTGGCACCTTCTGGGTAGAGTTTGTATATTCTCCCTAGGTCTGTGGATTTTTGCCCAGTGCTCTGTTTTCCTTCCACTTCACAGAGGCATGTGGATTAGGTTCATTGGTGTCTCTATCCTGTCCAGGGTGTAGTCCCACCTTAGGCCCTGTGTTTCTGGGAAAGGGTCTGGGATTCTTCAACCCTTTCTGGAACAAACAGCTTTCTGATAATCGATGGACTGATTGTGTAAAAAAAAGGGGGGGCAGTTATTATATCAGTACAGAATTTTACCGCTTACAAGTTTCCATTTATGTTCTTGTATTTGATTTTATTATTTTGAAATTATACCTTTCATATTTTCAAAGGCTTCAATCAAGTCTCGATTAAGATGTTATTTACTAAGATTGAAAAGATTACATTCTTTTATCTTGCCCTTGAATTATGGAATGAGATTTTCCTCTGGACTCTTAGACGTCTATGTCCTTTTTAGGATGTGGAGATTAGATGAGTGATGCCATGCGGGATCATGCCAAAGAATGAGAGGAAAATTCACTTTATGAACTTCTTTTCCTAGTGAAAACTATTATTTTTCCTATTATAACTGCAAAACCTCTATCTAATATTTTGGGATATTACAAGAGACCGGCATATGTTATAGCAAATACAGTGTACAGTATATCTATAAACAATGTATTTGTACACTATCTAAACTCACATAATTGTATACAATTTTCAAATATAATGCTATGATGATTGAAACTGGTTGTCTTGTGAACATACAGTTTTCATACGCAGTTTTTGAGACACAGTTTAGAATACTTTTGTCCTTGATCATGTGGATCAGCAGCACTGCCCTTTACATCGCTGTGTGATTCCTTGCACAAACTGAAGAGAAATTATTATAATAATAATAATAATAATAATTGCTTATATAGCGCTTTTCTGGACACTCCACTCAAAGCGCTTTACAAGTAATAGGGACTCCCCTCCACCACCACCAATATGCAGCATCCACCTGGATGATGTGCTCACCACACATCAGCTATTAGTGAGGAGGAGAGCAGAGTAATGAAGCCAATTCATAGATGGGGATTATTAGGAGGCCATGATTGGTAAGGGCCAATGGGAAATTTGGCCAGGACGCCAGGGTTACACCCCTACTCTTTTCGAGAAACACCCTGGGATTTTAAAGGACCACAGAGAGTCAGCTTTTCCGGTTTTCCGTCTCATCCGAAGGACGGCACCTATTTACTGTATAGTGTCCCCGTCACTATACTGGGGGCATTAGGACCCACATGGACTCTTCCAATAGCAACCTTAGTGTTTTCCAGGAGGTCTCCCATCCAGGTACTGACCAGGGTCACACCTGCTGAGCTTCAGTGGTTTGCCAGTTGTGAGTTGCAAGGTGATATGGCTGCTGACTAGCAAGTGTTTGAAAAACATAAAGTGTTTATTTTCTGGAAATAAAGTAGTTCCTCAGTATGGTACAAAACAATTGTGGAGCTCTAGACTATTAATGGTGTTCCCCATTATGTGACCTTAACACCAAAGAAATGCTTTATCTCTTGGTTTGGAAAGCTGCCTGCTGTCTGCAGACATACCAGCGTTAGTGCTGTGCCAGGAAACCTCAGAGGCTGGCATCTGAATTCCTTGTGTTTTCGTAAGAGTGCTTAGAATTGCGTAAACACACTGCAGCAAATAAATTACAGCCACAGTTTCCAGTAAGAATGTCAAAATGCCATCTCACAACAGGGGCATTATTGATTGCTTGCAGTGAGGTCTTTGTTTTCTGTGTCATCTGTGTTTTCTCAAAGTCCAAATTCCAGACAATTCATAAGCCCACTGCATGGCACTACATCCGCTGGAAGTTACGTCTTTACATTTGTCCAGTTCTGTGAAAAGAACAGAAGGACAAGGTGGCCTCTCTTGAGGAAATCACGGCTTTGGTGAAATTCCCCAACTGCAACTTTTATTATACATGCCTTCAAGAGGCATTGTTAGAAGCAGCCAGGGTTGGAAATTCAGTATTTCAAATAAATGTGCAGGGACAGAAAAAAAGGCTTTTTGCTGCGACAAAACAGTCTGAAAGAGCACCCCAGAAAAAGAAACAATGCAGTAAAATAACAATATTTTGATTTTCAACAGCTGCCACGTGTTTCTCTGTCACCTTGTAGTTTATGATACTGAAGGACAAAGGTCTGCTTGCCATTACTCCGCTGTTGTTGTGTTTTTGTATCTGGGGGATATGTTGGTTTGCATTTATAAAAAAAGGAGAAGACCAGGGCTCGTGTCTATTGTATGTCTAACGTACCTACACAAATCACAGTCTTAGCATGTCCTCTAAAACCTTCCAAGGCGTATTTGCAGCTCCTGCAATATGCACACATCCATAGACACAGCATTAACCTTTACCCTGAAGTACCCATATGATATAACATAGGTTTAACATTATCTATCACCGATTACAATCTCATAAAACATCAAATATCCCAGTATTTATACAATGTACTTTTTAACAACAAAACATACAACTAGCTACTGTAATTGCTACTTAGAATAGAGAAACTGTTACGCCGGGCCAGACAAGGTGTTGAAACGGGCTCGGTGAAAATTAGAGTCAATGAGCCAAGATAGGCAGCAATCAAGATAATTTATTCGATGACAGCACTGAAGAGGACAAACAGAGCTGAGACTGAGAAAACAGCTGAGGCAGAAGATGCACAGCTGAATCATGCAGAGCAGAGACTGAAGTCTGAGGCGACAAAGAGAAGATTGAGAAGATTAGGAAGACTGAAGACCACTGAGAAATACTTCTGAGAATCTGAAACTGAGACAAACTCAAGGCAGGGTTAGTGACTCAATGTCTGAGCCCTGAGGAATGATTCCTCAGGGCTTAAATACTGTGCGATGTTCCCTAATTGACCTGACAGGCCCGGCCTGGTCCCATTGAGGATGGCCCCAGTGAGTCTCTAGCATGTGTGGAATGCGCATTGGCAATTGGTGGAGCTAATGCGGCAGTGCTGGAACTCGTTGGGGCATAACAGAAACGCTTCAGACCAGCAGTTTATGGATGTCTCATTTTTTTATATAGCACTTTTCTGGACACTCCACTCCAAACGCTTTACAGGTAATGGGGGCTCCCCTTCACCACCACCAATGTGCAGCCCCTTCTGGATGATGTGACGGCAGCCATAGTGCGCCAGTATGCTCAGCACATATCAGCTATCAGTGGGAAGCAGAACAGAGTGATAAAGCCAATTCATAGGCGGGGATTATTAGGAGACCATGATTGGTAAAGGCCAATGGGAAATTTGGCCAGGATGCCAGGGTAACACCCCTACTCTTTTCAAGAAACACCCTTCTTACAGACCTTGCATGCAAACAACATGTTTAGGATGCAGAGGCTCCCTTTATTGACATAGACCCAGGAACATAAGCTACAGTGATACAGGAACACAGGAACACAAAAGGAATTCAAGTTCAGGAACATTCAGGACATGGACAGAAAGGCTCGTCTTTACAAAGAGAATGGACGGGGTCTGGGTTTTATCTGGAGCACATTCAATGGCAAGGGTCTCAAATTAATTTCCTTGAAAGCCTTGTGTCTTCATTTTGTTCCAATCTGAATAGTCAAGTGAACAATCAACTTAATTATTTTCCAACACAGACATACAAGGGATTTTTATTGAGCGCTTCTACTGTTGATTTCACAAAACACTCACTTAATTAAAGGTACAGTTACCCATAAATCACCTCAGTGCCTAGTCAGTATTGTATTGTAAGTATTGCAATAATTATAGTAGAATGAAATAACCAGCCAAGCTATGAAACTAAGAATACAGGTGGAACAAAAAACAGAATGCACGAGGTGCTCCATAAATTGATTTTGAGACCCCTGCTGTACAGGATGCTTTAAGTACAAGTTTGATGGTATTCTTGAATCAATACTATATGGACAAGCATGATGCCCTCCTCTTATTTGTGTTCGTTGTTGATAGCTAGGGTAATAGATAGATATTACTCTTCCATTTTATGACACAACACCACAAAGTATGAATAGGAGCCGTCTAATCTTATTATCACAGTTCATGATAATAACTTGTAAACATATCGGTGTCTTAAATGCTCAAGTACATACACTCTTAAGTTTTTAATTACATAATTGTTTCCTATAGCTTCATAAACATAAAACACCTGGTTAGATAAGATGAATTAACTGAAGATGCAGTATGTCCAATGCCAAAAAGGCTTGGGAAGAGACCAGTGCATAATGGATAGACTAAAAAAGGTCCATGAGGACCAACATCTAATTAAATTTTGAACAGCTCACTTCTCTGTGAACTTTCCATGTGTTTCCTGTCTTCTTGTACTAAGCTATCTTTATACCAGTAATGATATTGTTAAGGAGAAATATTCTTGAAGGCTCCGTTAGTCTGAGTGGAGGTGGGGGAGTTCCTTTGTCTGTTGTAGTATGGGAAATGATGAAGAGCCCTTTAGCCTTTGCTAAATATAACAAACCTTATCGGAGCTGTTGATGTGCTTGGCTTCTGCAGCAGGTCAAGACCAACAGCTTCAGCCAGTGCTTCCTTTTCCAGATATGAGAATTCATTGTGTATAAAGTCGCCTTGTCTGCTGACTGAAGTCCTGCTGCTTCTTCAGTCAATCAATATCAATAACTTGTTTCCCTCTGCACATTCCTTGTCCCGTTGAACAGTCTGGGGGCAAATTCATTGCTCCCTACCCACCACTGACATGTTGTGTCATTGAAAAGTTCGTAAAATGGTAAACTGTTAAATGATCAAGGACTTTCAAATCCCCAATCCCATTCTGTTGCTTTGTACATAATAGATGTTTCCACTTGAAAACAAAAGAACTTTTACTATAATCACAGTTGTAATATCTTAGTGAGGTACAGTAGTCCAAAACACAGTGATAAATATAGCTCTTCTGTGTTTTTTAACAAACTGAATTTCTGTGGTCATTTTAAATGACCACACCTACAATACAGTACACCTACAGTAAATGCAGTGTGTGGTGATTGCAAATCAACACGTAAAGATTGATTCCATGCTGAAAAGACAAAATGTTTCACTTATAGAAGGCTTAACAACCGAAACAATGTGTCTTTTCAAAGTAGAATCAACCTTTACTTGTTCTTTTGCAGCCAACACACTCTGACACTGCTCCCCACACATAAGACTTTCGACATTTCAGTGTGGAACATCTGCGTACATAAGTCCCTATGTGACATTTTGCTTCCTAATAATTTGAAAACCAAAGCTGTAAGGAAATATACATCCTTTATGTCAAATGAATTTTCTTTACAAAAATTGAGCTTCTGTATGGCTAATGGTTTTTGGTGTTTTCACAACGCTTTATTTAGAAAATGAACATCAAGTTGGAGCAACCACCCTTTTCCTTTATCAAACTGGATCGAATGTGCAAAGCTAAGGGTCACATTTCTCATCCTTGGCAATCAAGGCTTTCTCCTGGACTGGAAGTTAAAGAAAGTAAACAGATGACACCGCCTGCTATTGCTTGGAAAGAAAAAAAATACACACATAAGACTATTTACGGAAATTATCAAAATCTAGTGTAAACACAAAGATCATGTTGATTCTAAGCTATTTTAGTGTTAGACTGAACACAGGCGTTTGACTTGATCTGAAGAATGTTAACTTTAAATCAATAAAACCTCCTGTTTCATTTTAACATCAAGCTTGGCAGCAGATAAAACATTACACAAAATGAATAAATACTATTAATATACTGTAGAACTTGGCATTTGACTGCTAACTTTTACCATATCTTATATGTTTTGAATGACTTTGTTTAAAGTTTAGACAATCTTGGACAGATGGATTATATTTTAGCTAAAATTTCTAAATAAATGCTATTAACAGAGCTATCCGGAGCAATGTGTTACAGAACAACATTTGTATAAAAGCTGCTTTATCTTTTCTCATGCTTATGCCTTCCATTGTTTGTAAGAATGCTGCAGCTTCCATGTCTTATTTTACCATCAAGTTATTGCTGGGGCTTAAAGAGATTTGAGGTTGTGCTGTTTAACACTTTATATGTGCAATGCATACATCTCTTTGATACTGTATTTAACTAATTTTATGGGAAGTGTGGTTTTTACATATAGAATATATATATATATTTGTGTATGTAAAAAGTATGGAATGTGTAGAAAGCAGTTTTCACAGGATAAATTCAAGCACTCATTCACTGGCTGGTGCTGTCTCCTATATACAGTATATGTTCCCGGTCATAACCTGGTTCCGATTAAAAACTTGAATTTTTTTCAGATCTCCTGACTAGCTCACTGCACTTTTTGGTATTCCGGTCAAATTTTAATTAACACAATGAGAAGACAAAAATTAAAAGATAACAGTACTTAATCCATCCATTTTCTAATTGCTTCTTCCAATTCAGAGCCATGGAATCTCCACAAGCAATGGGTGAAAGGCAGGATACACCCAGGACAAGACATTGCACACAGGCACAATCACACACACACACTTACACCAGGGCATATTTTCTCAAAAGCTAATTTACCTACCGGCATGTCTTTGAACTGTGGAAGGAAACCAGAGAAACCGAAGGAAACCCACACATAAGCAGAGAGAACATACAAACTTCACACAGACAGCACCTCAGGTCCAGAATTGAACCCAGGGCCCCAGTGCTGCAAGGCAGCAATGCTACCCACTACACAAACCTTAGCACTTTTAATATTTAACTTACCTAGCTGAGGAAATGTCAGTAAGGTCATAACTGACAAGAACATTCCTTACTTACGAGAAATGAGCCAGGGAGGCTTATACAAGGATGAAGATGGAGAGTACACAGCAGACAAGATATTTATAGGAAAGTGGAAGTGTGAGATTACAGTTTGGATTCCTCTCAAACTCCTGTTTAAAGACTACATTTAGCAGAGAATCATGTCACCGAAGACTGAATGTTTTGGTCATGTTAGTTTCTAATTTATAAGTGCTCTTCTTACCCAGACTTCTATGTTCATCGCTCCCTATCTCTCCTGTTGTTCAAACCATCTATATTTCCATTTCCACCTATAATTTAATAGGCCAATTTCAATCAATTGTATGGTATAGTGTCTTTTGCAACAGTTTGTCACAGGACTTTACAGATTTCTATAGCAGTTGACAATAATAACTTGAAAGTAACTGAACCAACATTTTTTATACAACTGTTGATGGCCCTTTTTGAGGAGACTTATAGTGACATTCTTAATGTAATTGGATTTAAGGAAAAGGGGGCTGTTTCTTGTAAAATATTTCATCTTTGTGCCTTTTTGTCTCATGACTCTGATGTTTGATTTTGTATTTCTGCACACAAGCTAAACTTACTCAAATTACTCAGACAATTAACACAACTGTAAACAGTTTACATCCCATCAGACCCAGAGGGTAAAAACAGGTAGTGATCAAGTGGGAATTCCCTACTACATCATTGAAAAAACATCTTAATTTCCCATCCTTTTCATTATGTGCAGTACACTGGTATACCACTCAGAGTATGAAGTTTCCTATATTTTATTATTAACAAAATATTTTACATTAACAAAATAATGATGTGACAAAACCATACACAAACATATCTAGGATATTGGATAAGATAAGATATACTAGATAATTTCTTATAGTTATAGTTATAGCTTTGATAGTTAACAGCAGTGATATCACTCTGCAACTCACAACTGGCAACCCACTGAAGCTCAGCAGGTGTGAGCCTGGTCAGTACCTGGATGGGAGACCTCCTGGGAAAAACTAAGGAAGAGGAGGTCCCCTGCTGGAAGAGGTGTTAGTGGGGCCAGCAGGGGACGCTCACCCTGTGGTCCATGTGTGTCCTAATGCCCTAGTATAGTAACGAGGACACTATACTGTAAACAGGCACTGTCCTTTGGATGAGACGTAAAACCGAGGTCCTGACTCGAAAAGAGTAGGGGTGTAACCCCAGCGTTGTGGCCAAATTTCCCATTGGCCCTTCCAACCATGGCCTCCTAATAATCCCTACCTATGGATTCCCTTCATTACTCTGCTCTCCTCCCCACTGATAGCTGATGTGTGATGAGCATTCTGGTGCACTATGGCTGCTGTCGCATCACCCAGGTGGATGCTGCACATTGGTGGTGGTGGAGAGGAGTCCCAGTTACCTGTAAAGCACTTTGAGTGGAGTGTCCAGAAAAGCGCTATATAAGTGTAAGCAATTATTAAGATTAATAATTGAAAATTTACTTAATGTTTCTAACAAAACAAGGCTGTTCTAACTAAGCTTTAGGTGCAGTTGAACACATTTAAGAAACAGAAAAGTGAAGTTAAGATACAGCATAAAGTGCATTTTTTAAAGGATTTTGTTTTTAGCTGAACGCATGTATAAAGCAGGCAGTTGGAAATCAACAGCATCCTAGGTGAACAGGAACTAATAAATCAAATTGTATTACAAGAATCCATACACATACAGTATTAGGATACAGCTATAAAATATCATTAGTACTGTTACAGCTCGTTTGACGCATTTTTTTCTGTTTTAGATAGTTTCACTGCATGGCAACTGTGCTTTCCTAAAGGTCTATTATTTTACTTGTTCAGATGGATTTTACACACTGTTCCTATCAGTAATTTTGTCAACAGTCTGAAAAGCTTAAATTCCAGCGCAACGCAATGTGGACTCTGATACATTATTCACCAGTTCCTTGAACTTTGAAATCTGCCTGGAAACTGTCCCGAGAAAGGCGTTCCCAAGAGAGTGTAAATCAAACAGTGATGTCATAAATAAGTGGGCTTACCCAGGGGTGCGCAGTCCGGTTTTGCTATATAAGGCGCGCATACACATGTCTCACTACCACTACAGCCTCAGCTGACATCAGAGTGGGGATAGCCTCGCTGTTTGGAAATCGGCCGACAAACCCCGAAGAAGAAACAACACTAGAAAAATGTCTTTGCACACGTCTGACTCTCTCCGAGTGAGTCCCTCGGTCCATGGCAACAAATTCGACACGGCCAACCGCAAGAAAGCCGTGTCTAACATATTTGAAAATGTGAACCAGGACGCGCTGATTAGGCTCTTCCAGAAGGCAGGCGACATGAAGGCGGAGGAGAGGGCGAAAAGCATCTTCTCGTTCGCCCAAGATCCCGAGGAAACGGCTAAAGCCCTGATGGCGCTTAAACAAAGGAAAAAGAGCAAATTCCTGCAGATTGTGGGCTTGGTCAGGCATTCACTGAAACTCCATTGACTCTTTCACTTTGCTCTATGGGAGCTAAACAAGGAAGAAAAAATAAGATCGCTTGACTTGAAATGTCATGCGAAGTGAACAGTCCTTCAGCCGGCTCACAAAAGGAAGAGGCGAGGGAGAAACATCTTGGGATGAAGTCGGAACTGTAACATCTTGAAATGCTGCGTTACAGTATGATTGACTTCTCCGCATTGCTACAGCTAAGGCGCAAGTCGGCAACCTGCGCCCCTCGCCAGCCAAGGAGGAAAACAAGAGGAAGGAGACCTAACATTTAATACGGTCCCATGAAAGCTACAAAAAAGAGACATTTGTACTGACGAAGTGAACCACACGGTTAACTGCTGTGACTGTATGCATTTGTATAATGCTTGAACTGCATTTGCACCTTATAGGTGTATGAAAAGCTTTTGCAGGTGCTCACAATCCAGATCGAGACCGATTGCGCTGCAGAACCAAACGCCTGGTGATGTGAGAAAAAAACTGTGCCTGAGTCAGTGTGTAAAATGTGTAAAACCACTACTTGTTCGTGGTCACTAATTTATATGCCACAAAGTGCTGTGATGAAAATGGCTGTATCGTCCTGAGGCTACTATGTTATTTGCTTAATAAATTATTTTTATTCTGAATCATATCTTTCTTATAACATTTTACATTCATGGTATGTGATATATGGTCCTTCCCAATCCAATGAACATTTCAAGTTCTTATTTGCATGGTGTCAATTTTTATTATTATACAGACTGTTCAGTAAGCTTATATTAGTTTTCTCCCCAAATGCAATTTCTATCATGTCTCGACTTGATTATATATTTTTTTAACTGAAATTGTATGGGGATGGCAATAGGCTTTCTTTGTTAAACATATCATTACATTATAATTGCAAACTTTGATGCATTCGCAAGATTCATTAAACCAGCTAAATAAGATGGTATAAAGTTTGAAAAGAGACAAACCCCAGAGTTAAAAAAGCCCTCTTTGTGTTGTACCCACACCCTTTTCATGGGCACAGATAAAACTCTTGCATGCACTGGCTGCAAATGCAGCAGGAAAGCAGCAGACAGCACCCCTGAACAGTGGAAATGGGCAACGTAAGCAATATTGCCTAAAAAATGCTTTTTGACCATGTTCTTCCAGATGCTGTCAATCACCATGCGCCCTGTAAACTAAATGCTTGCAATTAAATCAGTTTAATCACCGTCCTTTTTTTAAAAGACATTAAGGTTGATATATTTCCTAATTGCACCGTATAAGAAAATCTGCATCCAGTTACAACCTGAACAACAACATAAAAAGTGCATTATTAATGTAGAAAGACAACACATGTAAAATGGTAAACCCTTATGTTTTGCTACGAAAGCACCTAGGAAACTTTGTAGAGACTTTCAAAGGAAAACCTGATGACATAGGAATTTGATCAAGTCCCACCAAAGAAAATAAGAGCCCTAGCTCTTAGTACTTCCCAGTAATAAAACATCGGTAATATAGTTTGGGTGTGAAAAAAAACAAGCATACTGCTGGTAAAGTTCTGAAGCAACTGATCCATCAAATGTACCAATGAAGTCTAACTGATTCGTTGCCATGTGTCATTAACATGTCCTCTTCTCCATAAAGCTAGTACACTTCTGTGCTATAAAATACAGATCTGGTTTCATAAGCCTAAAACAAAATTATTAAATTATCTCTACAGGAATGTTTCTGCATGAAAAATCAAAAAGCATTGAATGAAAAGCGTAGAAAAAAATTAAAATTGCAAGACTTTAGAACTGTAGTGTATATTCTTTTATCACCTTCTGCGATATATAATCCACAAATCAGACAAAGAATGTTTTTTTCTTGGTGGAAATTGCACATACTGTAAGTCATTTCCCTCGATAAGGTCTGGGGAATTTATTTTATTTTACCCTGGAAATAATCACACATTCTGTAAATTCCACAATTCTCCTCAGAGAATACATGTACAATAAACTGAATCGATTTTATTCATAATCATCAACATAGTTGTGTGAAAAAGAAATACATTATTTCCTGTAACTTATTCTAAAAACAAAAACAATTTCTCCATAGGATGATCAATTAAAATATAGTTTATACAATAAGCTTGCATTCCACAGTTGAACAAAACCCAAGTCGGCTTTAATGAATGATAAATAATAAAGCTTTTCATCTTTATTTTTCTCTCTTTTATTATTTATGTTATATATATATATTATTTATGTTATATATATGTTTATTACATATTTTCTTTCAGATTTCAAGGTGTGCATTTGATAAAAAAAGGCGGCTATTAAAATCAGACACACAAGGGGCTTTTCCTCTGCAATGTGAAGCTTTTTTTGCTGGCTTTTTTCTTGATAATATTCTTCCACTTTGTGGGTTAGAATAGAGACAGACCAAGACGGTAAAAAAGAAACCATAGTATATCCCCTGCTCCTCAACAGATCCTTTGTGGCAGTTCATTTCAACTGGGTTGTTCACCTTACATGTGTTTATCTGCTGGATTCCTTATCTGACTTGTGCAAACCAGTTTAAAAGGTGTAGATTAACTTGATTGCTCTATTTGTGAAAGGTGTATGATGTTAACTTCTGAACTACAAAGAGAACATTGACCATAACGCCTACTATAATGTTTATGGAATGTAGGGATATGATTTTGAATATAAATTAACTTTTGGTTTCGTAGCAGTTTGTGGCTGGACCTATGTTTTACATCAACCTTTAAACTTACAAACATCCTGTTGTTTTTCCTCAATAAGGGTCACAGAGCACAGAGTTACTTATTGACTGAGGAAAGTTTCAAATTTAAATGTGCCTGAAACTGAAAAAACGGATGCATTACTCTCTAGAACAGCCCTGGGCAAATTCAATGATAATTAATAACATATTATATGCAGCTCAACCAGGTGAACAATATGTCTTTTGGCCAACATGGACCCAAATCTACACTGTTTTGCCCCCTCTGAATTCTGGGGGCCAATATTTTGTGCTAAGGTGTGTTATATTATTCAATGTTATATCATGGAATATATAAAAAAATGTTGAACAGTTTGTGTGTATTAAATATGGAGAAGAAGTTTGATAATTTCTCCAAGAAAGATATAACACCCATTAACAATAATGAGTGAGCACAACGTATAACTAAACTTTGTTCAGTGTAATTGTAGTACCTACTAGAAAATGACATTTTTATTCCAGTTTATTTTATCCACATTTTACAGAAGTTACATTGATTATTCATCCCACTGCAACACTCTATGTACCCTCTGTGGTTCAAGAGATATTGATTCTAAATCAACCATCTACCAACATGCCCCTCAGGTATATATTCCTGAATGTTCAGGATCACATCAGCAATGGGTTTTACATTGAACTTATTCAACTTTAATTCTTGAGCAAAATTTTGTTCAAAAATAATGGATAAAAGGAGACTATTGAAGACGTTATACTTGTGTAAAGTATATTATAAATTAACAAAGTTGTTATGCCAAAGTCAATTCAGCAAAGTAGAACGGAATTACATAAACTGACTTTTGAACACTTTTTAAGTTCAAAATCTGTAAAACATTCTATCTTTTATTACACAGAACAAATTAACAATCCATGCTGTATCAGTCTGTACACTGAGCATCAGTTCAGTTCAAAGTATCTTTGTTGGCATGACAGGATTAAACAGGTTTTCCCAAAGCGTTAACCTCAGTAGGTATGAGGGCATGGATGAAAAAGAGAACAATGAAAATACACCAAACTAAAAAGGAATCATTCCATGTAAAATGGAGAGCTTTTAAATACTGAATGGCCATTTGTCATTATAATCATAATTAACAATAATAATTATTACAAAATGGGTAAGATCTGTGTTGAAACTAACACTATATTTAGTTACAAGACAGAAAGATCAAAACATTCTTTGCAACCTAAAGGAAAAAAAATGTCTTCTACAGCCTTTCCATTGTTTGAAACACAGGAACCTAAATATTTTAGGATTCAATTGTCCCAGCTGTCTTCTCTATTGCCTGCTAATAACAGAGTAGGCAAGTGGCTGTACTCTCCCACCCTCTTCCTGCTTTTCACAGAGCCTTGTGCTGAGCCCTTTCATGTTGTCAGACAGCAAGGCAGCAGCCTTCCAGTCTCTGTGTTAGAGCCATTACCATAGCGACAGGAAAAGATACAGGAGCTCAGATAGAGGGAGGCCATTTCCTCCAGCCTTGAATTCCGGTACAAACTGGTTTGCAGGCCAGTGGTTAAGAAGAGGAAGTTAAAGCTCAACTCTCTATTGTATCAGAGCAAACAAGCCCACAGTATTTGGATTACTCAGTCCTAGAGTAACCTTACCTAGACCATATGAATAAAATAACAGAAAAGTAGCTCATGGGCAGCAACCTTAAACTGAAGTCTAAGATTTAATTTTTGAGGTAATTTGATTAAATAACAATTCTAAAAATTCCAGGTTACAAAAAAGTTTCAGTTACATTGTTTTGTTATTTTCAGATAATTTGCCTCTAATGTAACTGTGTTGGCAGATCGTGAGAGAGACTGCCATGTTACGGTGACCAAAGATAACAGATTCCTATTAATATATTGAATCTGTTGTGTGATTTTTAACAAGTCACCACTGCTCTGGATAATGAATCAAAGCCTATTTTTTATTAAGACCAGTTGAGAACGTTTTCTAAAGTGAATGCTCTTCTACTAGCAGGTATTACAAACAACGACCTTTGCTCAGAATACAATTTTATTTGGTAGAAGAAAGAAAAAGCAGTCTTGAACATATTTTTTCAGTCACAAGATTGGCAACATCTGCCCCACAGCACTGTTGACAGCACTGACATAAAATGATTGGGTATAAACAGGATTTGCTCATAAAGCCTCATCTTAAACATGTGTTTACACACAAATAACTCTACACCCAAAAGCACTATGTAAAAGAAAAGGATTTGAAACACTCCACTGAGGTAATGAACAACACAATATAGTAATTTCAATCTGGACACTTTTTGCTCTTTGATGCAGACAGTCCAGGAATGTAGTCTTCTGCTTCTTCTCTTATCAATTTCTTTTGTTATACTGTTAAGTTTTATTTTTTACCAAACTCCCTGTCATACTTGAATATGGATTTCTGAATACAAAAAATAGGGTTGGTCAGTCAGTCTTTCACTGAAATCAGATCCAAAGATGAACATATTCTGGTCTGGGCTCAGCTATTTAAAGTTGAATGTCACTAAAACCAAAGACATGGCAACTGATTTCTGAAGGAACCCTAAGACCCCCACAGAAACCTACACCAAAGGACAATCTTTGGTGATGTTTGGTAAATACTTTTTTAGGAAATGTTCTGAATTGCAAGTTAAATGTTGAGGCAAACGTCAATTCTATTTTCATAAAAGAGCAACGATGTATATCTTTTCCTGCAAACGCTTAAGCGGTTTAAGGTTGATAATTTGTTGTTGATCATGTAATTTTTTCTGAATAACTTTTAATTTTGCCCTGATGTGTTGGTTTAGGAATCTCAATCTGAGGAGTAAAAAAAAACTGGGGAGTATGGTAAAACTAAATCAGAAAGTCATTAATTGTGATCTTTTGATCCCAAGTGTATCATAGTTTTACAGTATATAAAGCATATTCCATCCTAGATGACCCTTTACACTCTTCATTGAATGAATTTCTACTTTCTCCCCTCACAATGCAGATATGGATTTCCCAATTTAAAACCAAACAGGTTCATGTTTTTTTTATTTTTACCTATCGCCATAACCTTGCTCAACAGTGGAGTCTCTTGATCATGGTTATGTGTATTGTTAGTTTGTGTGTTTTTCTTTATATTATTTGCTGTTGAAAAACAAATTGCCCCTTAATCAGCCTTACTCACGTACTACTACAACGGAACAAGTAATAGGTTTATCCCATGCTGAAAAGAGAAGAAAATAAACAAAGTTTCGGCTGTGGAGCCTTCTTAAGGTGTCAAAATCTAGTGGGTGGGGTAAATTTCTGTTTTGCTGTGTACGTGTATTGTATTGTACTCAAAATGTCCTGTATATAAGTAAATTTAATAAAAGACTTGTTTGTAAGAGGCAAAAATTCGGTTAACACTTATAAACGAGGTATGTGTTGCATAACTAAATCCTTGTCAGACAGGGGAGTGGCCCTTGCAGTGAAAATGTAAAAAAACTCTCATGTTAATGAGCATGATAAAAGCCGATGTTTAACACTATGATTATTCCAAAGGCCTGCGATTTGGATGACTCCTTTGCTATGCGGCACTTGATTTGCTTTACAATGCAGGCTAGCAGACAGCAGCAAGCAGAGGTGTGAAGTTCCAAGATTGCCCAAGTGGGGTTTCTATTGTTCTCTGGGTCTGTCCTGTCGCCTGCCCAGGCAGGGAAGCATCTTCCTGGACTCCAGCTAAACTAGGGCAGAGAGACTCCTGGCCTGGGTGTGTTAACACACTGTACAGACTGTCTGTCTCCACACAATGGCCCCCATCGCAAGGGTGTTTCTATTGTTCTTTTTGAGACACTTGTTCTACTCAAGTGGGACCTAATGGGACCTGCAGAGGTGTGGCACTGGTAGATAAAACAGATGGCCATAGTCTCAGTCAGTACAGCACAATATGGCATTTTCTCTTTCAATGAGGCTTTTAAATAAGGAAAGAAGAGTTACAAACAGGAGGGGGACTCTCGGTCTTAGCCCATCTCGCTAATCTGGTTTCTCAGTATCTGATACAATGATTTTGTCCATGAGATTCTCATTCCATATTCCTTCAATCCTTTGTGTAAAGAAGTGCCCGTTGTTCTCAGTTTTACAATAGACAGTTTTTATCACATAATTAGGCAGACTGCTTCACATTCCCATACCACTTTTTGACAGCTGTTTAAAGTTACTCCTAAACTGAAAGCAATATGTATATCGAATATATACATGTATATCGAGTATATTGAATGTTGAACTGCTGTTAAATTTATATAGTTTTTGTATCACCAAGGGGTTTTATAGTCAATAGTCTTACCATTCTATTTTAAATACATTTTATTGTATTGAAACCTACCATAGGATGAAGTGCATATGAATATTGAATGAACTGGAAGGAAATATTGTCCATAATTATATTTTATTTTTTCATCATTTCAAGCTTTCACATGTAATCAAATTGTTTATGTTAGTGTACTGTTCCCAAATTGCACAGACTCTCATGATCAATTAACATGGATCATGTAAGCTTATGAAGCATTGCGCGTACTATTTTTCTGATTTTATTGTTGTTGTTGCCTTTGTTATATGCACCTTGTCCTTCTTAACCAGATAAGAATGTAAGTCAGTTTTGACAAAAGCTGCTGACAATAAATAAATATGAATAAATGTAAATTTGGTTTGACTGGTAAAAAAAAAGTGATCAATAATACTTTAGGGGTAATTCAATTTTAACATAATGATTTATTTTCAATTATAAGAAACAAATGTGTTTCAACACATGAAACAAAACTATCTGACAAAGAAAGCAAAATAATGTAGGGACAAATATCTAAAGTGCATCTTATTAATGTTTCAATTAATAACACACTGGACTTTCAAAGTGCTTCTTAGTAGTATAACAACACTATCACTTTAGCATGTCCCATCAATGTATTCCTTTGTCTTTGACTGGGCCAAACTTTAAAAACCTGTCCTGTTTCAAAGTAAATTATGCTGCCAAGAAGAAACCCTACCCATGAGTGTCATTATCATGACCATCGTGATTTCACATTAAGCCCCCAGATGATACACTGCTAAACTGAAGTACCAAACCCCTTGGGTGGAACCTTGCAGCTGTGCTTCACCGTCACACCACACTGAGATTACAAGTATGAACAGGGACAGTTGAGAGGAGGAAGTGGCAGGGAGAGGAACTGTGTGAGAATTACGCAGATTGCCTGTTTCTTCAGAGATGAAACCTAACACTTTGGCATTCATTGTAGCCTGGGGCTTTCTATTAAGAAATGTGTTATGCAGTAGAGAAGCACAACAGCACAATAAAAGTGTCTGAATTTATAAGAATTTGTTAACTTGGTGATTCCCATAACAACTGTCCTTCCAATTAGGTTCTTATACTAAAGACTGACTTTTATAGTGACATCATGAATTTACAGTAAAAATAGTTAATGTTCCCAAAAGAAATCACAACCTGGTCTCTGTTCAAAAGAAAATAGTTCTTAGTTATCACACTGTACTTTTCGTATTTTTCTTTCAAACTTCAGCAAAATAATATTCATAGCTCTGGTTTCTATTACAGACTGTTCACTGTTCCTTCCCTTCCAATGTCTGCTTATGTCCCTAGCTGAGGTTGAAATGCTAAAAAGGTGAGTGACAGAAAGACATTTTCATTGTCTTGAGCAGCTCACCAATTTGACATATTTTGTATTGTTAACTAGTGCATTAAGACCCATATGGTCATCTATTAAGGGGTATTTTGACTTAGAGGGATTCAGTCGTAATCCCTCAGATGGTAGGCTTTGCTCCATTGACTTCTCAGCACAGACACCAAATGTCTGAACCTGTGGTTCCTCTCATAATGAGCAGGATTGCTATTGCAACAACACATCATCAGTGGGGTGAAACTAACAACCAACCAGCTGATGAAATTCCCTGCAAATGCAAGTCAGCAAAGCCACACCCCTGGCCACATTGTACTGAAACCCCCCTCAACGTCAGCATTTACTAAACAGTTGAGAATTACATCATAGCTGATGAAATACTTTGTCCTGCCCCTAGAACACAGATTTTCCTCCATGCCTTAAGACGTTTGACTAAACATTTTTTAAAACATTCTGTAGAAGACTAAAAAAATCTTTTTTTTTTGCTGCTTACAACAAGCTAGAACTAAAACTCTGATGAACAATCGTTTTTGAAAAATAAAGACATAAAATGAGTTTCGTAAATTACTTATATAACAGAGCTGCAAAATATCCCTTCCTATTGCACTTAATGCCCATTTAATAAAACAGCGTATGGACATGAGACATTTTTGGTAGAGCTGGGCTTAGGTGAAAGGGTGCTTGAGAAAAGAATGCTGGGAAGAAAGTCTGAAGTCCCATATTCATACCTTGTAAGCTGTTGCTTGCTGTGAGATGGGATTTGACTTGCTCTAAAAATCAATATTTTCATATTGATGCCAAGGTTTGACAGAACCCGTAGTTAGAGTGGTCTTTAAAAACCAAATAGCTATCAACAGCCAAGTAGATTAGAACTACTGTATACAACCAAAGTGATATAGGAATAAGAAGAGAAAACTAGCAAGTGCTGTAGCGTTGCATATAGTTAACCTCACAGCAAAATAATAGTTGTATTAACTAATATTGAAGAAAAACTTGCCTTAGAAAACTTCATTACATGTCAAAAGAGTCACAGTTACATTAAATGTATCGCGACTATAGTGTGATTATAAACTACTACAAACTAAAGCACAAATGATAGTGCTGTATATGGTAGGTGTTAATATTGATTAAGTTGTTGCTTAAAACTGTATTTGAAAATACATCAAGTAGAAAACTATATTTTTAAAATAATAAGCCAATCCAGTATTTTGTATTTATATTTTTCCCATCCCTACAAGACAGAGAATTCCAGTGCCTGGAATCATGTCAAAATTAGACTTATTCTGTTTAGTGAAGATTTAAGATTGTCTGGGTATGATGAGACAGGATGTGGGAGAGCTGGAGTCTCAGCGGTCTTGGCATGAACCCTGGAAAGCAATAATCCCTGTCACATTTGATTCTGAAGTTACTATTTATCTGAGATGATTTTATGCATCACACTTGTAAAAACCTTTTAACACTTGTGATTCTAATTTAACTTGTGTTGCAAAAGTAGACAAAATTCCAGAGCCCCTTTATAAACTTTCATTTTTCTCTACAGTAGTATACCAAAGCAGCTAGTTGACAGTGTCATGAATAAAGAGGGAAAGTAGGACGAGATCCCACACATTTTATTTGAAAGCCAGTGGTAACAAAGGATCCATAGTAAATAACTCTGGTGAAAAGCTCTCAAATGGCTGCATGATGCATTTCAATGCTAACTTTTCAAACGAGCTGTGTAAAAGTCTCACCTCACAGCACCTGTTGAGCTGCTGCCAGCATAACGTCTGTCACCATGATACAATCTGTGTGGAATTCATGACACTGGGGGATTGTGTGCCTGTGTGGAAACACTGCATGAACAAGAAACTGGTGGAGGATTTAGTGCCATTTAGAAGACTATACTGATATACCAAACAGAATTAGAATGATTAGTTTGCACAAGCAGCACAAGCCTGGACCATAACTATTTCTTGCAAATTATAACAATGGCCAGGTGAGGTCTGACTGCACAGACTGTTTTTAAAACATAAAAGAATGTTTGTAAAGGTGTTGTGATGCAGCAGTTTGACTTCTTACAATTGTTGTTCTGCTGGTGTTCTGAAGCTATTGTGACAGTACACTACTTCACTAACTTACAAGAAGGGTCAGTTTAGCATTGCAGTGGTGTCCAAATCTTTCTTAACTTATATTCTAGTCTAAAAACCTAAGTGAAACTTCACATGATTGGTTCAGTTTTTTTTTGCTTGCTGAATCTTAAAACAAAGTGACCTTTGTTGATGTCACTACAAACCTTTTAAAACATTTAAAATAGAAAAAAATGAGAGACAACCACTTAAAATACAAAAATCTTTTTAAAAAGATCTAGATCAGAAGACCGCTGTGTTACCTTAAAATACTTTGTGTGATGGCCATGAGATGTGTTCAGACTTAGTGTATATACCAATCGATACTCTTCTCTTTAATCTCAAAATAAAGAAGATGAATAAAAAATAAAGTGACATAGAGCATGCTTTTTATACAGTGTTGATAGTTCCAAAATAGCTTTGCCCAAACAGAATGTCTCAATATGGTCTAGATCCAAGCTGTCCAGTCTAGCTCCAGGTTATCTTAAAGGCAAACTGCATAAAGCATAAATAAGTGTAGTTAAGCTTTTAACTTAACTCTAACAATTCAGGCCTTTGTGTGCAATACTGTACAGCTCTTTAAGTTTCCTGAAAAGTGCTCTTTCTTATTTAAGTACATATACAGTAAGTTTGTCATATTTTGTGTTGCAATTAAACTACAGATAAAAGAATTCAGTAGCTTTATCATAGTTTTATAGTTGCATATACAGTATGTGATATTTAAAATAACTGTAAAAACATTAGAAATGATAATATCAGTTAGCAGTTTGGACTTCAATACATCGCTTATTTCTAATTCCCTCTGCTCCATTTAATTAATGGGAGCAACTCATCGCAATAACAGATTTGCTGTCCCAGTCATCCTTGAATTTGTCTAATCAGATTTCTGTTACCTACGTCTTGGATCAATGTAACTTGCCTGTATTTGCTCTTGCATGAGCTGCTCAGCATTCAAGACCTACCTTCTTGATAGTTCTGTGTGCTATAATATGTTTGCCTTCATTAATATACAGTCGAGAGTGGTGACTATTGGCAGGGCAAGCACCCAAGCCACTTGTCATCTACTGAACAATTTAAACTAACAGATAGCACTTAAAGGAGGCGATACCTAACAATTACATGTTAATTGCTAAATGAGACTGAAAACCCGTTTTGACTTTATTTTCAATTTAAGTGGTGTTTTCAGTCCCTGTGCTCCAGTCCCTGGTGCATTGTCACATTATTAACAATTGACATGTTGCATGCTGATTGCCTGCACGTCTTTATCAAATAACATTGCAAAGACAATGTATTTATATTACAAATGTAACAAAATTAGTTTTGCACAACGGAGTCACAAAGTCTGAAGATGAACCTATTTACAGAATTTGCCATGAACAGAAAAATGCAGTGAATGTAAATCCCCTATGTTTTAAGCAATTTGTTTGATCTATTTCATACCCTTTAAATGCTAGTCTTTATCAAATTTCCAGAAAATGCATGGAACAGTGATTAGTCTATTTGTGAAGCCAACTTGTGCACAAAATGATGGAGAATGTGGTGAAATTTGTTGTGCAATTAAGGTACTATTGTCTCATTTTCTTTCATGTCATGACATGAGAATCGATTAACTTGATCATTTGCTAGTTTATGATTTGTCTGTAAACAATCTCTGAACTTGTGACGCCAGGTTACCCAATGTGTAATTCACTCTTAGCACTTTCTGGGTGGTCAATTGAAATGGAGAAGGTGGTACCTGCTGCACCTGTTAGGTTCTCTATAGATCAAATAATCAATAATCCATGCTAAAGTATTACATAAAATTAAATAAAAAAGTTGAACATATAAACCCTTATATATAAAAAGTAGTTGCATACAAAGAAGTTTACATTTTTAGGTGGGGGAGGTGGGGATGGTTGTGTTGTATTTGAGCTATAGCGTAACAGCCTACTCAAGGTTAGGCCACTTGGTTTACCTGTGTCCCTTGGAGGCTGTTTGACATTGGGATTTTTGTGGTTTGCTGAAGCCCATAACACTGGTATTGATAAAGAAGTTATATTTAATAGTTTTAGTTATTTTAGCTCACTCCAGGCTAAGCATATAAATAAATGACATTTTTAAATACAGTAAATGATATGTTTGTTGTTGAATGAACATTCACCTAAGCAGACAATGTTATCAAGATTAAAATGACAATGACCTGAATTACAACCAAAAAATATTTTGAAAAAAAATCGATTGACTAAAAAAATTACTTTATCTGTGAAGACGGGACAGGAATTCTTCAGATATACATTTATTTTATATATACACCTGCAGAGCCTAAACAAAAGAAGTGCATTGCTGCCATAAAGGAAAAAAAAATGTGTAAACCGTAATTATGTGAAACGTATATCTTTATTCAGAGATAGTACATTATGTCATTATTACGAGATAGTAAATGATCTCGTTTGTATAATATAGTAAATTATCTCGAAAGTAAGTGCATGCACATTCTGCTGCGCTGGACACTGTCACAAACAATAACCCCAGAGTTCCAACTGAGTTATCAGTAGCTTCTAGGTGCTGTCACCTAGAATGTAATAGATTGCTGAAACATTCAAATTATCATTTGTGTCTCGGAATTAGGTGAGAATGTACTATCTTGTAATAATGAGATACTTTACTATCTCATAATAATGAGAACATTTGCACATGAAATATTTTTTTCCTTAATGGCAGCTATGCACGTCTGTAGTAACCTGCCATGGTAGTGACACTGCCATTACCTAAGCTTAAGACCAGAAACCCATTTAGTTGAATTTGACGTAACTAAGCAAGCAACTCACTTTGCCATGCTGTACCTTACACTTTTTATTTGATCTACTGAGTAGTGTTGGGTTTACCCTGTATTTTGCCGCTTCCTGGACCACTGTACCTAGTTTTACACTAGGCAAGCCCTCTACGAATACCTGGGAATCTGTAATACTGTTATAATTCCATCATATTATATGAGTAACCATCAGTCATCTTTGATCTAGACATAAATACAATTAATATTTTAGAAGTATTTTAAGAATATTTATTCTAGCAATTTAAACTTTGTGGCACAACAGTGTTTTAATTACACTCTCCCATGATCTTTTGTTCTAGCTAAAGTTGGGTGATGAAAATCTAAGATAAACACACCACAATAACAAACCTCAACACAAGCTGTGCGTGTCTACCATCTGTGCACACCAAGGCTTCTGTAGATAACATCAGAGGCCAGGCACATTTTATTGGGTAATTCCTGAGAAGTAGCACAACTTTTAATTGCACATGTAAGTCCTGAAGGAGTTCAAAGCTCTGGCTTTTGGTATTTATTGAGAGGGAGAGTTCAGGTCATAATTGAGGTTTGAATTTACAGTTATAACAATGTTTTCATGTGCTTACTGGAAGCATCTACAAAACTGTTCCAGCTGGACTTTAAAGCCACACACAAAGAAACCTGATTTTTTTTAGAAGTACAGAGTATATGAAGAAGAAACAGCAGTTGTGTGAGCTAGTACCTACTATATCTATTCATCCATCAATTTTCTAACCACTTTCTCCAGTACAGGGCCACAGGGGAGCCGAGGCCTATCCCAGCAAGCAAAGGGCACATAGCAGGGTACACCCCTAACTAGACTCCAGTTCATCACAGGGCACACGCAGAAAACACATGCTCACACCAGGGCCTGTTTTCCCAGAAGCCAATTAACTTACCATTATGTGTTTAGACTGTGGGAGGAAACTGGACCACCCGGAGGAAACCCAAGCAAATAGGGAGAGCTTACATATGGTATTGTAGCTAATTCGGGTTCTTGGGCTTGTGCTCTCACCACTCCCACCCCAGTTTGTCTCTCAACGCATGGGCTCAAACCCGGGACTCTGGCATTGCTCAACAGAGGTATTGCCGGCTGAGCTAAAGATAGATAGATAATACTTTATTAATCCCGTAGGGAAATTGATGTGTTACAGCAGTCCAGCCCAAGACAAGCAAAACAGACATCAGAATAGTTATAAAACAAAAGACAAACAAGATAAATAAAAATAAATAAATACATAGGTGTGTGCAAAATGTGCTGATCATAGTCACTGTAAAAACAATAAAATATGTGCAAAATGTGCATAGGTTTATACAGACTGATTGTCCAAAGAGTACAATGAAGTAAACATGCTGTCCATAGAGGAGCAAATGGAGGGCTAAAAGTCCTAGCCTAGGGCAGCGTTATACACCCTGACAGCCGCCGGGAGGAAAGACCTGCGGAAACGTTCCCTTGAACACCGTAGCTGGAGCAGTCTATTGCTAAAAGTGCTCTGCTGCCCAGTAACAGTCCCATGAAGCGGATGAGAGGTGTTGTTCATGATGGCTGTGAGCTTGGTCAGCATTCTTCTCTCAGCCACGACCTCCATGGGGTCAAGGCTCATCCCCAGCACAGTGCCAGCCTTCTTGATGAGTTTATTGAGCCTATTTGCATCTTTTGTCATGATGCTGCTGCCCCAGCACACCACAGCATAGAAGATGGCTGCCGCCACCACTGATTCATAAAAAATGTGTAGCAGTGTGAAGAAGTGTAAAGAAGCCCGAGCGGCCAAGATCGCTGTCACGCGCAGGGGAGGCGGTGCCGTCACCGCGCTGTAAACGGCTCGTACAACCTGCATGTCGGCCGTTACAGTATGTAACATTCCCTACACAGATAGCACCCCAGGAATTGCACCCAAGCCCCAGTGCTGTGAGGCAGCTAGGCTAAGCACTGTGCCACTGTTCCACCTTAGATCCTATCATAAGTGAGTAAATAAAACATTCGGAATCTCTTGTAAAACAAATTCTACTTTTTATTGACATAATCAATGGAAAAAAGGAATAAAGGAAAAATTGTTACATACCTAATTATTTGATTATATAAACTGTATCGTATATGTTTGGAGTTGGCAGTGCGATACCTCATGACAGTGTGCTACTAACCACAGTCTGCTACAGCATTATGCAGCACAATGCATAATGGTTTAACTTTGATGATCAATACTGACCTACAATGTCCTGTCTATGAAATTTAGAAGAAAATTATTTAGCACATTGTCTTATTCTCCAAACATCCTTCAGCATAGTTAGAATTACAGCACTGGCTAATTACATTCTCTGAACACTTACCCTCAGTGATAGAAGAAAAAGGGCATATTAAGACACTGTCAGCACAACCAAGATTTCTGGCAAGCCAAAACATCCTCATGATGAGAGAATGACTGACCTGAGGAAAGAGATTAAAGATTTGGGTCCATAATCTCAGATGGGAAGGAAAAATATGTCTCGTAATACAAAACCTTCAAACTTTATTGATATACAGTACTGTATACAGAGGGCTTAGTAGACTTTGAATTGTGATTCAGAAAATACAATGGAAAAGGCTATTTGGCCCATCTTGCTTGTTTGGTTGCTTAGTAGCTTGCTGAGTCATATAACTCATCTGACATTTCTTAAAAGAGAATAATTGTTAACGACGGGGTGGTGTACATTTATTCTAGTTACACACAACCCATTGTGCAAAGAAGTGCCTCCTGTTTGACACCTAGTTGCACAAGGATTTGTCTCCAAATCCTTATTTCATAGTTGATATAAAACAATTATACTGGACACTTTTTAGTTTTTTAGTAGGTTTTAATAACCTTTAACATTTTGAAAACTTTGATTGAGTCTTTTTAGAATCTCTCTTCAAGGCTAAAGAGAGTAAAGCCTGATTTCATAGACCCTATATCAGGTCCTATACCATCCATCTTAGACAGTCCAAGATCAGCACTAAAAAGTCTGTGTTATACCAGTGCTAAACACTTTTTCTTTCGGTGAGGTTTAAACTCAATGAGCAATTTGGATCTCTTGGTGTGCTAGTGAATAGCAATTTTCCAGATGCTCAAATAATTACATATTCCTAACTGAATGCTAAACATGGTTTTACAAAAAGTAGCACACAAAGCCAAGCAAATACACATTAATTACACTTGCTGTTATGCCTTACAATTTAAAATCAAAATACCAATATAAATGTGTAAGGATTTACATTCAGACATGAAGACTTTGACAAAGGCAGCTGGCCTGTAAAGTGTTGCTGACAAACAACTTCAGGTTAACTGATTATTCTTACTTCTTGTCTTCCTAGGCTAGTGTATTTCTCCAGAATAGGCATGTTCCGTCTTTGGCAGGGAGTGCTTAATGCCTCGTAGGCTGAGATATGAAAGTGATGCACAGGTACAATGTCTGCTGTTAGCAAGAGCATTTTATAGGTATGTTGTTGCTCAAGCTCCTACTGCTTATGTTCTAAGCATATCTTCAGTTCTACTGTGTTATAATAACATTTTTCAGGGCCTAGAGGCAGGTTTGGTTTGAAATTAATGTTTGGTCTTACATACATTCTGGATGGTTACCCTGTGACAGGTGATTAATTCTTACTCTCTCCTGTTTGCTTGCGTATCACAGATTGCTAAAACACCAGATGATCTGGATTTCTTACAGATCAGTGCAAGAATGGTCTAATGTTGTACAGGTATTAGCGGTAATCCAAACATCGAAGAAGGAAAGAGCAACAATGTGTAGACATCCTATTCAAAACAGCGAAAACTAAAATGAATGACTCTGAGCGTCCCGCCTGACACAAGTATTTCAAACAAATGAAGCCGAGCTTAACTCCCAGTCACAGCGGAGCAAGCCAAAGTCAGGGTTTGTACAGTAGAGCACACCTCCCTAACATACTACCAGGCTCCTCATTTAAAACCTTTAAGCTACTGTGATGTCAGGATACAAACCAGATGCACTGAAACTGAAAATAGCCCAAAGCAACATTGCAACTCTGGAACCTCTTAGGCTCTCTGTTTCCCAGTCTCTTTGTTTAAGGGGCAGCATTAAATACCCCAGCTCATGACGAAGAGGCTGCGACTCAGTGGAATATGAATTGTATTTACAAAACACCTACAGGGGATTTGAAGACTGCCCTGATCCCACTGATCAGTCTTGCTAAAGATGATGAAATATTTAGGATAAGCAAGTGTTAATATATTTTAACCTACAAATGACTATGAATTCATTTGGATAAAGTCATTGTAGCACTGTTTATTTTACCTTTCTTTACAAGTGCTGCAACTCTACAATTAGCAGTTGAGTCAAATGCATTCCATCACCAGCAAAGTGAATCTTCAATATTTTCATTTCACTCCCTTTTCTTAATGGTTGTAGGAATTAGCTTTGCTTGAAGACTCAAAGTACTCTATTTTCACCTATCACTCCTTCTCTTTTAGTAAGAAACATGCTCTCCTTTAAGAATTCACTTTATGTTTTTTTTTACATTACTGCTTCTCACTTTCGCCCCAGAAATCAGAAAGTGATTTATTATGGTGGGTAATGGCGAGCTGGTCCCAAACACACAGGGAACAATGCAGTAATGAGAACACATTATGGCAACATTATAGGACCATAGAGAAAAGAATGATTCATAACTGCCAAACCTGTGTATAGGAGATGGCAGGGATTTGGTGGAATGGAACTAGAGCCCCTGGTGAATGTATTTGATTTGTGCCTCAGAAATATGAGAGAAGTGAATTGAGCTTAAAACATAAGTGTTCTGTACCATCACAAAACTTGTGAGCCTAGCAATTTCATATAGAATAGGGGCACCCAAACATTGCTTAGAGGCCCACATGCCTGGATTTCACTCCATCCAAGTTAAATTACTTAATTGAAGCCTAATTAAACTAACAAGTTTCTTTATTGCTATTTATAAAATGCATTAGTTATAGGGTAACTTCCAACTTGTTTTAGAACTGAAAACAATCATTTTAAATTAATCCTATTATTAAGTCTCATCTTAGGGTTGAATTGTATAATTTAGAGCTTGGGTGAAACAAAAACGAGTAGGTGTGTAACCCCCCAGAATAAAGATTGGCAATCCCTGATATAGATGACAAATGCAGAAACTGTATGCATAAGAGATGGCAACATATAAGCAAGTAACTAACTTAACATACAAGTTAACACTTGACACGTCATTCGTAACTGTATTGATTTTTCATGGCGATTAACTTTTAAAAAGTTAATAAAGTTGATTCTTAACACAAAAAGCTTTCATCATTCATAACACTCATTATTAATACTTTTCTCAGTTGTTGAAGCATTAGAGAATCTTCAACCTTCAAGGCTGGATGGTATTCTACCAATTATACTTAAAGAACCAGGTAATCGAAGACAAGGGTTACCTGGGTTAATTTTGGTCAATACCCTTGAAGAATGTTGGTAGTTGAAACAGGTTTCATAGTCTTTTGCGTTCAAGACTACTAAGAGTTAGTTGTTTTAGCCAGTTAGTGCAGCACACTCCACTTGGGAATGCATCGGATCACTCTTCTATGAACTGATTTTGGTGATCAAAATTACACATAATATCGTAAATGAGATCTTACTACTGCATTGCACAATTTTAATATAATAGCTATGCATTTAGATTCAATGTGTTCCATGTCTTAATATCCTATTGTTACGATTGTTTTCCCATATTCTCTTTAGATGAATAATGTAAATGTGCTTCTGACATCAGTGGGTAGGTACAGCCAAGAATAATAAACCTTGTGCGGATCATAACAATTGCGTGCATTGAGCGCCATCTTATGGTAACATTATTGCTTACAAGAAATAATAAAAAAGGGGCCTGCAAGCAAGCACCAAAAAAGCTAATGACTAATTTAGATTTCAGATTACACTAAGTAGCACAGAAAGGAGAATCTGAAAGTTTAAATGGATTGATATTCAGTTAAAATATTAATGTAGTATTCTTAGTAGCCAAAATGTAGCAAAAGAAAAGGAGCTGTATATTAGGTGCTAGGAATTGTTTTGCTAATTTTTGTGACCATGTAGCATATTGCTTCCAATGTTTTGTTGATTTCAACAGTTGCCTGTAGGAATGCAAAAGGATACACTCCAATGAGATTTCATGTCATGAATTTCATGTATGTGATAACAGCATACTTTGTCTTGCTTTGTTTTCTGAATCATTTTTAATCTTTGCTCTCAGCACACTGGAATCCAGGCACGTAAACTGCTCTTCCTAGGAAGGATGTCAATAAATACTTAATAAGGCACTATCCTCTGCAGGACTGACAGCAGCCAAATCTGTGAGCAATGCACTGCAGGTGGAAAACTGCTTCCTCTGGTGATGACCCCATTCAGCGTGCCCAACAAACTAGAATTAGTATCTAATATGTCACCCTGTGCAGAAACGTACAGTAGCTTGCAAAAGCAAATGCAGCTAGAGCAGGGTTATATTAAACCTCAGAAGCATTCTTTCTCAATTAGATGCTGACAAGTAAATCCATGCAGTCAAAGCAACCTGGATTGATTTCTTTAATCTTTTTTTGTGATGATTTTACTCTGACCAAGCATTCACACGTGGAGTCCTGCTTGTAACATACTGTATACAGCATAAGCTTATAAAAGCAAAAGGTATGAACCTTGTCTGTACAGATACTATATGCCTGTAAATCTTATTGTTCCCCTTTTCCCCATATATATTTTGTACATATCCATCTACTTTGATCACATAATGGAGTGTTTATCAGTATCTCAAAGTGGCAGTGCTGTCAGTTTTACAACTATGAGATTGTAGAATGACTTGCCAGAATTTGCAGGGAATCAACTTGAGAATGGTATTTTTGACAGAGTATCAACCCATTTAAGATTGCCTAAAATGTCAAAAATCAATTCCCTGCTTACTAAATGCTTTAATGCTGAACATTTGCAATAATAATTTACTTGCAGTTACTTTTTGCTGCAGGCTACACTGATGTTGTAGATAGTGTTATTACCAGGGGTCCTGGTGACTTGGCTGTGCAGAACAGGGAATTACAATCTGGAATTGTCTCTTGTGACAGGCATACTCCTTAGTATCTGATTGCATCTAAACATGGCTGATCTGGAAACCCACTCAAGTCAAACTTAACAAGAGGAGAAGTAACGGATTCCAGATGACTTGTTACTGTAATCCACTTACTAATTGTAATTCAGCATAAAAGCACAACACGACAATCCATGAGGGAAGACAGAGTTGATGCTACTGTGTAGAATGCAGACTGATGCCAAACATAGGCCAGATAGTTGTATCCAAGCGCTGCCTGCCAGTCAGGAATTTTTGTTCACATTCCCAAGGGAAATCAGACACCTATTTATTTGATAATGAATTTAACTAATTAAACATTTCTGGCACTTCCAAGTATTATGCATCCTGACCTATAGAGATTGATTATTCTAATTAACTCCAATACCTTCAACTGTGGCTCATCAGGAGGGCCATGTAATTAATTCTGTTCTGCTGAAATTTAAATAATGGGAAGTAAATGGAAAAAGTCAGAAACTCCCTAGTGAGAATGAATTCTGCATGTGGATGTGTGTCTCTGCAAAGCAGTTATAGAAAGCTAACTCGTGGGCCAGCCCATAACTACAGCAAATGGGTTTCTCAAAAAAAAACTAACAAGACATGGTGGTAATCAATCTCATTATTATGAACTGCAGTGACACACCAAGGTAGTTTTGGACATTGAAAGAAAATCATAATTGCGGTGTTATTATAACCATTTAAAGACCTAAAATTGGTTCTCTGCAGCGTTCACATCTTGTTTAGTATTTAAGTTTATGTGTTACACACTGCCAGTGCCTTCAGTTCAGTGCCTCCACAAGGATGCTCTTAGTCTGACATCACTTGACATCACAGCTCCTGGAGAAATTAACCTACAGGAGCTCCTGAACCTGCTGATATATAAATAATACTTGGCTTGAGCAAACAGTTGGTGACTGGACTTACAGGAAAGAATATGCTTCCATTATTGGCATATTTGTATCCCTTGTGTGTGGTGTGCTTTGGTCTGTTGGTTTTTGCTTACTTCTGAGTTCTATTTATGAACCAAAGCCTTAAAATACTTAAACATTTTTTCATTTGTTTGACTTGACTTTAAATCGTGGCATTTTCAAGTTACTCAGTTGGCGACTTCAAGTTACACGTATAGTACCATGAATTCACCAGATTTTTTTAAAAACTGAAGAACAAAGATAAAGGTCAAATTCAATAAATTACTTAGTAAACAGTTAAGTAATTAAATAACTTCAAATAAGATACTGACTGTGGACCTTTGAAATGGTGTTAAATGAAAGCCCAAACTAAATAGGTGAATTATTAGTAAAAAAAAGATTTCTGTGAAATACATTTTCAACACATGTGGTTAAAATTTGTAACTGGTGAGATAAAAGCACTGAAATTACCAGCAATAAGGATAAATATGTGCCCATTTTTCAAAAGACTGCCTGAAAGCAGGTGATTTTAAGACTATGTCAGATCAGCTTGCTCCTGATAGCATTGTTTCAGTCCAACCATAATGCTTTCTGTAAACCTGGATTGGCAAATTAAAAGGCTGGAGAAGAATAGACTAATCCTGTCTGTGAGAAGAAGTAATATCAAACACTGAAATACAAATCTGTTGCCTTCAAATTGAATTTCACTTTCCATTCAATGCTGAGTAGTTAATCCCCAGGAACCCATAAAAGCACAGCCATCCAGAACCACAAAGTAAGAGCCATAATTAGGCATCTCCTAAATGGAGGAAATAATGATTTCATAGGTGTGTTTTTTTTAACTTACCTACCATGTATGTAATGTTGTGTCTGCTTAAATAAAGCACAAAACAGAGAACTGTTCACAGGAAATAAATCAGCCACAATGGGTCTCACATCACCTCTTGAGTGATTAAAAATAGACCGTGACAAAGGTCTAAGAGCAAAAGAAAAAGTAGACTACAATCCTTTGATACAATTCCTCAATAAACCATAATTATGTGAGTTGGTTCGCATTTAAATATATAAAGCTTCACACAAGGTAGTATTTTATGGCTGCATTTTTGGGGAGAACCAAAGTTTTAAGCTCTTCTATATTATATTTCTATTTTACAAACTGCTTTCAGAAACACGTTTTCTATATTTATACAACAGCAATATTCAACTTCAAAGGACCCGGGAAAGGTTTGCTTCACAGGTTTTGGAAAATACTGCAACATTCTATAGTTTTTGGCTGCACTTTACTATTTTATCCTACAGAGGGTAGTAATGACATTTGCTTTTTGTAGAAAAGTATGAAAGACCAGATATCACAGGATGATCAACAGAGAAAGCAATGAATGTGAATCAATTTTTAATTGGTCATTAATAAAACATTTTTTGCCTTCTAATTTCTCATCATTTAAATGGAGTTACTTGTAATTTCCCAAAGTAGTCTGCATGCACTAGGCTATTTTTGTGTCTCAGTAAGCATAGCAAATTTAAAAATTCTTACATACAAGCTACAGGGAAGACAAAATTCTTTCCAGTGTTTTGCAGCTGGACATACATAGAAAGAATGATTGAAGTCTTCACTGTACTGATACATGACAATACACAGATATCAATTTTGGCATGGAGACAATGAAGTTAAATTAAACCAGTCGTAGCATACTCCCGGTACAACTGTGTTCTTGTGCTTTTTTACAAGTTGGTGAGATGTCTTTATGTAGATATCTTTATGTATTTTTTTGTAGGGTAAAATTAAATTTTGTTCATAATTTTCTAATGTTTCAAAGAGAATATGTCTCTGCAAGATTAGTCCTTGGTCATGTGCATTTCCATCATATGTTATAACAATTATTCATAAGTCATAGGTTTTTCCCAGACTCCTTAGTGCCACACAAGACAGTACAGATTGATGTGAGTAAGACTATAAATATGAGAAGTCTAGGTCATTATTGTGTTGTCACATGGAACTGAATAGCTCATGTACCATTGGAAAAGAAAAATAAATATATACTGTATCTAATTCTGTCTTTTCTTTGCCAGATTTTCTTTGCTTTTCCTAGACATAGATGCTCCCAGTTATCGAGGTGTATTTGTTGAGCAATCTGCCTCTCTTTCAGTGGGCCTGCATAAACAAACAGATTCCATCCTCAGGGCACCAAGATCCTCAGAAAGCTTCCCTGTCGCTGCTCATTAGAACAGGGCTAGACTTTTCTGCAGGTCTCAGGCTAAACTGAAGTGATGGCCAGTAAATGTTGTGCCACTCAACATCACACTCTATCGCAACCCAGCTGAAAAAGGGGAAAGAAAAGATTCCTCTGGGCATTTGCAAAGAATTCCAGGAGGCATTCTAAATTTATCTTTAGGGATAAACACCCTGGTGGCACAGTGGGGAACCTTTTGTGACGAAACCTAGCACTGACATACGAGAAGCGTATTTTGACTTAATCAAATGTGCAGTATGATGAATTTTTCTGTCAGTTTTATTTCAGGGCAGCAAATATTTTCCGGCCTGTTATCTTTCATTGACAGCAGTTAAAACACCCATATTTTTCATGTTTGTATGAAATTTGCCTGTTTGGGAATGTTGTGAAAGCTTGATGTTACTTATGCATGAAAAGTGATGCATTCATTCCCCTTTTGCAGGTCCATGCCTGCTCCAGAAAGCAGTGAGCAGTAGTTCACTATTGAAAAATAAAAGAAGCAACAAAGATGCACCTGAACAATTAACAATGGGCTTTCCCTACAAATTCAAGATATTCCACATAAATAAAACGAAAATAAAAAAATGAAATTTCATCATTGCACCATTTGAGATAGAAGGACAGAACTGGGAATTCTTGTATTGACTTGTCCTATTCATACAATATACTGTAACATACACACCAGTTTTACAAATGGAAGTGAGCCACACCAACTTGAAATTTGACCATACATGGGTTAAGAGCTTACTCACATGCAAGGGATGGATTATATTGTTTAATAAAGAAGGCTTGGCTGTTTTCTGCATATGAAAACAAAACATCAAATAACCAGGACATGACCTCCCTTTTTGGGTGGTCATCCCCCCTTTCCGAGATCCCTTTCCCAGTAACACATTCTCTGCATTCCTAACACACTGCACTGCTTCTCCCTGGCCTGATCACAAACAAGAAAATATGGCCCTAGGTAAATGAAATATGGAAATGTTCAATTTCCGTTTCATGAAAATGCATAAACAGAGCAAGGGGGGTCACAACACTTTCTGCAGTGAGTAAACAGGATCTGTGTTGGTGATTATTAAAATGATTCTATTTGTAGTAAGCAAATTTGGTGCATTGCTTAAACCCTTAAACACCCAGCAAAGCATTTGCCTGAAATAGTTTGAGTACTGGTATACACAGACATTCGTAATTAAATATATTATGATATAATCCATCAGATTTCCTCCGTAAAGGATAATATTCAACAAATTTAAACTGAATGTAACAAATTTGATAACAAGCCCTTTAAATGAAGCACCACCAGATTTAGTGACTACACCAATTAGTTTAGATTATTTTTATATAAGTAACATATAATCCTTCCTACCTCCATAGACAGGCAGGACATAAAGGCTGCCACATGTTGCACTTCTGTGGTGGTAGTAGTAATAATAATAATAATAATAATAATAATAATAATAATAATAACAACAAAATTCCCAGCACTTACATAGCGCTTTTCTGGACACTCCACTCAAAGTGCTTTACAGGTAATGGGTACTCCCCTCCACCAATGTACAGCCCCCAGCTGGGTGAAGCGACGGCAGCTATAGTGCACCAGTACACTCACCACACACCAGCTATCAGTGGGGAGGAGAGCAGAGTAATGAAGTCAGTTCATTGATGGGGATTATTAGGAGGAAATTCGGCCAGGACGCTGGGGTAACACCCCTACTCTTTTTGAGAAATACCCTGGGATTTTTAATGACCACAGAGAGTCAGGACCTTGGTTTTATGTCTCATCTGAAGCACGGCGCCTTTTTACACCATAGCGTCCCCGTATCTATACTGGGGCATTAGGGCCAACACAGATCCGCAGGGTGAGCACCCCATGCTGGCCCCACTAACACCGCTTCCAGCAGCAACCTTAGTTTTTTCCAGGAGGTCTCCCATCCAGGTATTGGCCAGGCTCACACCTGCTGAGCTCCAGTGGGTTGTCAGATGTGAGTTGCAGGGGGACATGGCTACTCGCTAAAGTGGTGGTCAAGTGTTCTACTATGTTATAGCACTTTGGGTCCTTTGATATGAAAGGTGCTATATAAATCCAATTTATTATTACTGTTATGGTATTCACAGAATAAAAGTAATAGCAGCATAATATCTTATAAATGAATGCACTATTTTTAATTATTTTATATGTTTTGAGGAATGAAAAAAAAAAAAAAACATTTCTGGTACAAACTTCAGGTGATCACATCACCTACAAAAGACTTGCGGGTTAAGCCCCCAGCAGTGTTTATAAGAGGCTTCCCCATAAATATTTACAGATAAATGAGACAATAACAGATGACATGCAAATAAGTTACTGAAGCTACGTGTAGTGACAATATAAAAAAGTCATACAGCAGTCCTAGGTTTTATATGCTAGCATAAAAGCAAATCAAGCCCTCAGATCATACAGCATTTTGAAAACGTTCTGAAAATGCCATTATGTTATTTGCTTTTTTCAGCTCCTATAGAAGTATATGCAAAGAAAAGAAATGCTGTCAAGAGACACAAAAGAACCTTTCCATATTGATCCTATATAGCTTTGAAGTTATTAATAATGCATGCAATAGTACTTTTTTATATTGGGGTATTTTAAAGTATTGTACTTTGACTTCATCATAGTTATTATGTCACCTTTGTATTGATGGTGGCAATAGAATAAATGGTTGAAATAAATCTGCTGAACAGTATTTCTGTGCTGTGAGACATCGTCCCTCAGATTTCAAGTTTTGACTTGAGTCAATATAGACAGGAGTCTGTGTGTATATGACTAACCTACAATGATGTTTAACACTTCAGATGGCTCTTAACAATAGAAAGAAGGGAGTTTGCAATAGAAAGAAGATGTCTGCAGGTGCATCTAATATTAATCTTTATTGCATATTAACAACTAGCCTGTTTCCACCTTACATGAGAAATTGACATTGGTTGAGATCATTCCCTGATTGGAATCTGCCCCACAGAAATAAAATTCTGATATACAGTACATTTAAGTGCAGAAGGTAAGCTGTGTTTATCACAGTAATGAACAGAATACCGACATTGGCCTCATTCGTGGTAATAATTAATGAAGATTTGGGGATGTGTACAGTTGTATGCAGAATATTCACCCAATGCAAAAACTGCTGGAGAAAATTGACCATACTGTTCTGAACGTTGTTTTCATTTGCATCCATCCATTTTAGCTATTTTAAAAGATATGTGTAACTTTGTTGATCATTTCCATCTGGATTCTCAACTATATTAATGATGTCTGTACCATAAAATAAGCTTTTAATTAAGGATCCTAAATATTACACACTTCAAACAACATACTCCTGAAACAGATGCACAGGGGTCAAAATGTAGTTAAAAACTGCATAATAAACAGTTTAAGAACTGTTCTTACTTGTTCGTGTAATAATCAAGTCTTATTTTAGATCGCTGGAAATAAAGGGATTAGCTGTAGTTGAGTGATACCCTGCTGACAGATCTGTCTCACTCCTGGACCTTCTCACACTCAATCTTCCAGAAACATTTTGTAAATTACACACATTAAACCCACAGATGGCAAGCTGCTGGGAACATTAATCCACAGAACATCATAAACACTTCCTTGATTCCTAGCTTGGAGCCAGAGGCTTAAACCACTCCTGACATTCACCTGGGAAATTTCTTAATTTATATCCCATGCTCATACCACTTCAGCCTTTGTAAAGTATTGTCTGACAGCACAGTCTCTGCCAATTGATCTCAATATTCTTTTGAAGTGCCTTCACAGAAAGATCTCTAATCCATCAAAATAAATGCGTGCTAATGACAGCATTAAAAAATCAAAGCTGTTTAAAACTGCACCACTCACTGTCATTTTGTTTTCTCATAAAACACTCTGAGGCAGATAGCTGCAAAAAGGCATGAGACAGAAAGCTGAGTTTACGTATATCTCTACAGGACCCATTTCATCAACTTCACCACCCCTTTGCAGCCCCCCCCCCATACTGTAGGACTCCAGGAGAAGTGAAAATAACAGAGGAAATCCAAATACAGTCATAGTTGTTGAATTTGTTCACCTCTGAATTGCAGTGCTTTTGGCACTGTTTGTATAATCCCGGTTAGTGGTTCAGTTTTATATAGCTTATCAATAAATATTTCATTTTTGTCTAGTTTAGTTTTCTGCTAAATCCTAGAAAAACCCCAATAACATGATTGTGGTTATCATTTCCATGGCTTTTTTCCTGAGTCTAAAATATGCAGGTCCCTGTTTAGTAAAGGAGTGTACAGAGGTACATGTGAAAATGGCTTGTCTTTTGTAAGATAAAAAACTTTACTGGAGAAATAAATACTTCCATTCTGTTCATTTGGATTGTTTAATCTGTCACAGTTTCAATTCCCACAAAAGCGTTAAACCCTTGCTTATGCAGGACTGACAGTCCTGGATGGAGTGGGGCTCATTAAAAAATCAAAATGCTGCGCAATTGTCTTGTTTTACACTCTTCAATGTCAAGAAATCCATTAAGGTGCATGAATGATAACTTGGCTCCTATAACTAAAAGTCACATATTTTAAGTATCTATAGACATGCCCTGCGTAGCTGGCTTTATAGAGCTGTCATTGCCAAGAGGTATTTAACTCTAAACTCAATTGAAAAGCAAACTACCATAGTTCAGATGTCAGAGACGCAGTGATTTAGCTTCCATTGCTCAATGAATCTGAGCTCCATGATGTGGTTAGGTAAGTACATATTTTTGAAATATAATTTTGGCATGGGGGAGGGCGATGTAGCATAGTTTGTAAGTCTGCACTCATAACAGCTAGGCTGTGAGTTCAGGTCTCTGCTGTCGACTTGTACCCTTGAGTGAGCTGCTTTACTCCAATTGAAAAACAGGAGTGAAGTATAAATAGGGACCATTATTTGTGTGGGTACCAGAATCACACAGAGGAGGGGGGTCACGTGTTTTCTTGTTTGCTTAATTCCACAGAAGCCAGGAAATGCTCTGGCCTAATGGGCTGATGTGGCTAGGATACAGAAATGACCTACTAGGTTCTGGCATGACCTAATGAATAGACAGGGAGGAGTTCTTTATGGCTGATGAGTGCCAACAGTGGTCACAGGTACCACTTCAAAATGAATATGCAGATAACCTCACTGAACTGCACAGCCTGTTGGAAACCCAGACCATATATTTGAACATGAATATTTGAATGCGTGTAGTTCAAATAATTTCAGAAGAAGGAAGAAGTCAAAGATGTATTGCCCACAACATAACCTTACAAAACAATAAAAATCCCAGCAACAGATACAAAGATACAGTATGTCATATTACAACACCAACTAGTGTCAATAGGGAAATATTACATACCGTATAAAGGGCAGGTCTGTTTCAAACTGTGCTTTTGTATATGTTCTGGGTCAACATTCACCATAAAAATGTAAACACTAATGTGATTCCCACCATGCCAGTAGCTCTTGTCTAAATATTTAATAAAGAGAAAGACTGAAGATTGAGGAATGGAGTACAAAGAGCAAACTTCAGAAGTACAAGTTAAAAGATAATAAGACAGCGCTTGTGGCAACTGTGTGTAGTATAAGGAAAAAAAAGAAAGAAAGAGCTACAATGCAGATTTGTGTTGATGACGAGCCTATGTTGGGCTGACTGTTTTCATTTTTTAATGTGAATAATAAAACTAGAGGATGGAATGGTTTTGCAATACAGATTCATTTTTTACTGGATATATTGTTAATGTAAAGTTTAACACTTTTTTTAGTTTGCTACAACGAAACAGTTACAATCGGCATCACATTTTGGAGTCCTGATTCATATTTCTATTTGCTCACATGAGAACATGAGCTGTTTTCCTGTATTAAGCCTCCTTTAGCTTGGTTAACAAGGGTTAGAAAGGCATTGGCAGCTCATGGTTTAAACAAAACTGTAACTCGCTGTTAATGATTGTGATGTCTGCAAAGTCTGGGGATGTTATAGACCTGGAGTGCTCAGCTTCAGTTCTGGAGGACTGCTGTGTTTCATAGATTTCCATTCCAGCTCAGCTCTTAATAACCAAATTCAACCAATGATTGTCTTAATAGCAGCACTTAAATAGATTTTTCCAGCTCTTATGGTGCTGCAGATTTAAAGATGACCCATAAAACCCCCTCAACAGCGATCCTCCAGGACTGGTAATATTCCACTAGAGATTACATTCACATTTTGGGTTATGTTCTCCACTTCAGATGATACACAATTCTTATTTACACAATATACAATTATTTAAATATGCCTGTATATCTTCTTAAACCCCTACATACAGTATTTTTTTATTTGTAATGAAATTATAACAATTATATTAATAAATCACATATAACATTTATATTTATGACAAAGTCTTAAAACATTATGGCCTGAAAAAGAAGAAAATATTGTCTTTAATTAACAGTTACTTAAAAACAGTTACCCTGAGTTAATTTAACCCACAGTGCTACAATAACAAGCGAGATATCACTCTTAGCAGTACTCTGAGATTTAATTGGATCACCTAGGATGCACGTAGATTACAGATTAAACATCAGGAAACAAGAAATGAAGTTAAAATGAACTGTTAGGGGATACCAAGGTATTAAGGGATTCAATTGAAAAGAAAGACTTAATATTCATTCCCACATCCTGACTGTCAATTTACTGCTTCCAATCTTTTTGCGAGCATAAACTGCAAAGAAAAATAGGTAAACACTGTAGACAGAACATATGATGCCATTTGTTCTGTAAATGCAATGTTGGGGAGCTCATATGACTTTACAGACTCTTTTTGCTTAAGGTATAAAACATTAGTATTCCAGTTTTCTTTTTTTGATTTAATGAGATAAGATCCGCTCACAATGCTTGAAGTCTCTCCTAATTCAAAGGTTAAGTGAACATGGCCCAGTGACAGCTGCTCAAAGGTGGTCAGAGAACTCTGCACATTACTTAATGGTGAAAAACGCCCAATGTGGTATTCCATATGGACACGCAGCCGGATGATGAAAGAAAATGTCTGTGCCAAAATGAAATGTGCAGAATGATCTTGAGAAGAGCTGCTTGAGTGAGAGGGAAAGGAATGATCAAAGAGGGAAATATTCTGGCTGATCTGCCTCCTTTGAGGATTATGAGCCCCCTGCACTCATTACAAATGACAGACTCCCTTTGTCAGCTTGGTTCTTTGCATAACAAGAACAAAAGCAAATTCCTGGAGAAAAAAACAACAACTTGCGAGGTTGACAACGGTGCAGCGTCTCCGAAGAGATTTTGAAATAGACTCGATTTTCTAGACAAACTGTCACTACAGCAATTAGATTTGGTTTGCAGCCTCACGCAAAACTATAATGATCATAATAAAACATCCAACACGGGCCAAGGACAGAGTTACTTCATTTGTTCTTTGCTTGTAACTATCAGTCTGGAACGCTCAATAGCAGGTTTAGGAGGATGTGCAGTACACTTCGAGGTCATGCCAAACGCAGACCCATGATTAAGCGATTTTGCCTCCAGGGGGCACTAAATCATTTATACCATAACTAGTAACAAGTAACGAGTACAGTAACTTTGTGGGTCAACAAAGGCAAATTAACACACCTGACAATCTTGTAACACTACATGTATACTGTTAAAGATGCTTACACATCTTCCCAAAACACTAGATATTTATGAGATATTCATAACATCAACAACACGAATACACAGATAAAAGACATTTCAAAAGGTTGATATCAGTTTTTAAGTGGTGTTCCACAGTGACACAACCTGTGAGTGTGCATCTAACACTGAGGCAGAAATAACTGAATACGATACACTGGAATTGTACACAATTGTGTAAAAAATATTTAACATGAAATCACTTTAGTTAACAAGACTTTCTAACTTCTTATTATCCTGGTCTGTTCAGAAGCAGCAAATGAAATTTGCCTCTTAAGTTAAAAAAGCATATCCTCTGCTGCATTTTCTTCCATGATGATTTAGGTGATGCCATAATTTTGACCATCAGTGTATGTACTTATTAACATCCTCATTTATGTAATTAATAAATCATTCTGAAAACTGCACCATTTGGTATTTGCAGTTATCACATTATAATAATTGGGCATTTAATTATTTTTCCTTATTACTGTTTTTGCTTCAGGCATTTGCAGCAATACATCAGTGAAAGCAATTATGTGCAGCGTGTACCTTTTAAATTATAGAGTTAGAAAATTCAAGGTTTCAAACTGAGAACTCATACAGGCGGCTAATAACGAATGAAGCAAATATTTTGACAGCTAAGCTCACTGCATCTCCTGTAATATCGTGGGCTTTTAGTTTTTCATCGTTATTTTAAAGAATGTTAGAATTACAGTAAACACTAGGTAGGATAAAAAAGCTGCTATTTGCAACCCATGCTTAGATGAAAAGGTAGAAGCTAAATTTAGAACATTAAGGTTAATGTCCTCTCTCGCACAGCTTCCTATATGAATAACAAAACATCCAATTTTTCTTTAATCTGAGTTGTCAGGCAGGATGGCTTCTTTACAGGATATTGACAGAGGGACTGAACTACAAGTATTGGTGTAGAAATTATCTAATGGAGTGTCAGAAAAAATAAATTCATGACACAAGGCCAGGGATTACACCTGATTAATGCTCAATTTTGTTGTACCACTAGGGCAACATGGTATTTTATCTTCAAAAAGCCTGTTGCACCAACACAGTTTGTTCAGACTTAACTATACAAAGGTAAAAGTTTGGCATATGTAACATGTATATATCAATTTCACAATTTTGATTCTGGATTTTTGATAACAGTACATATTGTTTACTTGGACATAGACGTAAACATCCTTAAGAATTATCACTTGCTATTCTAGCCATGTTATTTCAGTTTTCCAAATGTATACACATGCATTAACTACCATTTTATATTTGTGTCAATGTGTGTCTGAAATGCACAATTTTCCGATGCCTTTTTTCAGCTTTGGAAAACATCTGGACAAAAACAAATATGTCCCATTAAGTTACTATAACTGTGGACATCGGATTGCAGTACAGCAAATTTGGAATCTACTGTAGTTTTTATAGATTAGTGAAAATCATTAGTGAAATCGGTGAAATTATGTAATAATAAAGGTGAAAAGTCTTCATGTTTGCAAGGTTTGTGTGAGCTGGTAGGACTATGCTGGGATTGTGTTAAAGGCATTTTGCCTCTTGGTAAAGCATATATTTAAGAGGTTAGAAATATGGGTTCCCAAAATGAATGCAACTTATATTTATGTTACACTTTTATCAGTTTGCTCCAAAGTCAAAATGCAGTAGCTCATAAATTAACTGTGGTTAGCGAATTCATGACTATAATCAGAGCTATTTTTTATCTGGACATTAAGGTTACTTTGCATGTAAAACACTTTGCTTCATTTCATCTTGCCTGTCTGTGTTTCTTACACCATATACATCCTTTTGTTGCCCAGGACATGATGACCATTCCTATAATATGCTTGAAAGAAGTAAGGGGAGGTTAAAATTCTACAAATAAAAATCCACGGATGAATTCCTTCCCAAATTGCACTATCCAATACATACTTCTTTGACAAGGAATTTTCACTTTTGTCATGTGCACAGAAGTCAGCTCTTATCTAAAGGTACTACAGATATTATATTGCAGTGTATTGTATCATGCCCTGCGATGGACTGGCTTTATGTCCAGGGTGCATGCCGTCTTGTGCCTGTTGTGAGCCAGGTTAGGTTTCAGTGAACCAAACTGGAAGCAGTTATAAAATGGATGGTGAATATGGATTCATCAACTAGGAATACAAGAGTAATTAATAATAATGTTTTGGCTGCACCACTGTTCTTACATCAAGTAAAAAATATTTGTCTACAGGATAGAAGAATTGGGACATTCTGTCACAGCATAATACATACAATAATCTGACTACAAGACAGTCCTGAAGGGTGAGTAGGTCAGATCACATTATATGAACAATATACAGAGGGACAAAAGAGAAAGCTCAAATTTTATAAACTTCACGGATTGTCTCAGTTAAAAAGGTTCTGGAGTAGAACATTGTCCTTCCCATAATGGCTTGGAACACTTTGACAACAGTCATTTAAAACTTTGAGATTCCTAGAACATACAAAAAGATGCTTGGTTAACTTTTCCTACAGCTATAATATAAATCTGCTGTACGGTTCTAACTTTACTGCAACTAATAATGTCATCAGTACCAGGGCTGAGAACATGCTGTATGAAAAGAAACTACAGGCAGAGGCTAGAATCACCCTTTTATTTCAGAAAACTATTTCAGAAGACCTCTAGAGGATTGACATACACCTATATTGTCTGCCAAATGTCACATTTGACATCCTACTTCGCTTTACCCAAAGGGGGTGTGAATATCAAAGACAGCTGGCCACCAAAGGAATTCAAAATAATGCTGAAAATTCAGATAAGCTATTGTACCATGAATCAAAATTAAAGTATAACTACACAGGCAGACTGCAATCTATGAAAAATCTATCCTGTACAAAAGAGCTTCTGGAAAAATACATTTCTAAAACAAGAATTTGAGAGTGAGGTTGATTTGATATGAAGAGGATATATTTTCAGGGAGGAAAATGTCACTGTTAAAATGTTGTATTCCCCATAACTGTAGGGTTCGTTTCAGGCTTCAGTGCAAAAATGTTTAAACCAACATACAAATTTATTTTTCAAATAGCATTGCACTTCAGTAGGTATTACTGTCTAGATGGAGGGCTTCTATTTATTATATTATATTTTGTTATTTAGCCCGGATATCCAGCTGCATCAAGGATTAATTCATAATTTCCCCAATACAATTCTTAAATTTATTCTAATGGCAGACATACAGACTATACAGAACCCTGCTTTAATTATACTTTACAAGATGACATGCCCCAGGAAGTCTTACACTGTCACTATGTGTCCAGTATATCATTTTGAAAGAGCACCCCCTAGGGGACTGCCACAGGCTTCAGCACTTTTCATTTGACTAGAGATGCACTACAAAATTACCAGCCCTAGATTACTTGTTAGATTACTTTAGTCCCTTTTTGTTTTCCTTATGTGTGCACCTTTTATCACTGTCCCAAGACCTCCGAAATCAGATAAAACATTGTTGCCTCCTTGCACTGTAAGGAGGTTTTCCTTCCATGTAGAGCCCTGGCTTTTCAGTACAGCTCTGTTTCAAGTGGCGCAGAGAAATCAAGGCTGAGGCCAGTCCTCATACGGCAGCAGTAGCAATTATATTTCTCTCCAATAACACTTTAGGGACCCTAACGCATAAGGGGAAATGCTATCAGTGACAATGTGAGAGACAGGGTAATTAGCAGGGCTCATTTTTACAGCATGAAAGCCATGATAATGAAGCAAAGCATATCTTGGCTTCTGGCAGTGCTGTTTCTAAGCAGTTAAATGGATGGTAATCAAGTTAATAAAGTAATGACGTGACATGACATTCAATACAGAATAACTAATGGTTTGTTTTTTGAGATGGTGGAGTTAAGTGTTTGTAACGAATGAGTGGTTAGTTTTTTATTTTGTCATTGTCTTTGCCTTAGCATTTGTCCTCTGAACTAGACTTTAATCATAAATTTGCTAAGAAATATGCTGTCCAGTAGACACAAACCACGTTATTTAACTTCATAGTTAAGATTCCAGATTAAATTAAATGGATTTGTGTCATTCTTTCACTGACCTTGCTGTTTCGCTAACTATGTTCTGCTAGTGGGGATGCAGGCTGTAACACACCTATAAATCTTCTAGTGAGCTACAAAAACTCTTCTATTAAAAATGCATTTGTTACGATTTGCACCAATCACTATGCCCTTTTATATGCTGAAAAAGGAAGAACACCAAGATACACTGTTTTAATTTTAAAAAATCCCTTTTAAAATTATTTGCCTGCCCCCCCTCTACCACAGACACAAGCAATCTTATCTGAGTATTGCAGCAAAACAAAAAATGGGAGAAGTGCAAACTACATTCAGAAGGACTGTAAAGAGTAAACATAGATAAGACTCAGTGGAATGGGATTACTTATTACTTCTGGATGAGCAATATTTTCCTGGGTATCTTTATGCTAAGGAAACCAGAAACAGAAGCTGCCTTCAGCTATCAAACTCAAAGTACAGTTTCAGCCATGATGCAAACCCTCTGCAGGACCAAACTTTGCTTGAATAAACTGGTATTATAATGGGGGAATTAAACTATTGCAGTGAGAAAGCTAATGGAGCACGAGGCAGTTACACAGGTTCTGGCAGATTTTAAACTCCTTTCACAAAAGGGCAGGAGCAGGGCCTGCAGACTGAGCAGAATGCATGCTCTAAGGCTTAAGAAAAAAGACTGGCACGGAGCTCACTTCATTAGGATTAGGGATGCTAGAATTTTCATCCATGTAGCTTTGATATCTCCTGCTGAAAGGACTTACAGGCTTGATAATGGTACTCACAAAGGCACTAAGACCCAATTCTGTCCTCCAATCAGAATGCCCTTTTCTTCCAATTAGATCTTCGCCCATCCCAAAAAGGCAAAAACATCTTGAAAAATGCTCTAAGCCCCTTGCGTTAGGAAGTTGTTTAATTGCTAGAATTACAACAGTATTGAGTCTTGTTCTTGATAATAACAATCTTGATGTGAAAAATATTATTTTAATTTTCTTCCCATCATCCCATTGGGTGTTATATTGTTGTCATATATTTGTAACACTTTATGAGGTGTGGGTATCGCAAACATATATGTACTCAACATTTGATTTTTCCTAAAAAAATGTTTAAAGTGTTTTAGTAGCAAGTTACAGAATTCCCACCCTTGCCTCAAATAAGTCATCGATTTCAGTTCTGTGCAATCCCACAAAAGAAAAAAATCAAAGAAGCAAGTGAGAATTCAAAGCATTCAATGAGATTTGAATCAAAGCGAGGAAAGTTCATCTTAATTTCAAATAAATCCAGTGTGTTATTTCCGAATTCTAAATTATTGGTTATTGTATTGAAGAAGGGTTGTGAAGGTATTTCAGAGCTTTGCAATCAGTGTTCTTTTTACATATCCAAATAATGTCCTCATAGTTCACATGCAAGGTGAATTCTGTCTATAATTACATGCATCCACCTACCCCTCCATTTTCAAACCTCATCCAGTTCAGGGTCAAGGTGGAGCCGGAGTCTATCCTGGCAAGTCACTCATTCCTCGAAAACTGTTTGGAATATGAAATGTCTCATTATTTTCAAGAAATATATTGTTCAGAGGTCTAGTAAAATCAGCTAATACTCAGTGTTCAGTGGTACTGAAATGTCAACTTGAGAACATGATTGCATGTTTATGATATTTAACCTATTTAATTTAGTACAGTAGTTTTAACAAGACAAATGAATTATGTAAAAATTGTAAACTGTTAAACAAGCACAGAGCAGCTAAGCTCAAGGCAATGCAAATGTGTTTCAATGGCTTGCTTTTTTTCCCAATCTTTTCTATCACTCCAGGTTCTACAGCTAGGGAAACGCTTTGTTATCTTTGCTTGTGTAATACCTGCAGCACTGAAAACATGTTTTGCTGACATGATGTTAAAAATAGGGAGGATATACAGAGCTAAAAATCATTATGTGAGATTAGAAGGGAAGTGTCTTCGTTACAGTGTAAACAGTGTTGTAATAGAAATGTATTTTTGTCCATTATTGATGTCCCAACAATATTGTTTTCAACTGAAAAGAGATTAACATAGTTTACAATAATCATAACTTGCTAAAAAACGTCCCATATTGAGAGGATAATGAGTAAGTTTGCTAAATTAGAAAATGACATAACTCCTAATTGAATTTTAATGGGAGTTATTTTGTTGTAAAATTAGCACCAGCAAAGCAAAACACAACAAATTAACATCACTATGTAACTAAACTAGTATTTTGATTTTATAATATGTATGTATGGCACTCTTAAAATACATTTTAATCCAATCTAGCCTGCCATTGTAAATGATTTTAACACCCCTGGTCTAGACAAACCTTTAGGACCCTATTACAAACACATTACTACTAATAATAATAATAATTCCTTACACTTATATAGCATTTTTCTGGACACTCCACTCAAAGCGCTTTACAGGTAATGGGGACTCCACTCTCAGTGGGAAGGAGACCAGAGTGATGAAGCCAGTTCATAGCTGGGGATTATTAGGAGGCCATGAAACGCCCTGGGATTTTTTATGACCACAGAGAGTCAAGACCTTGGTTTCATGTTTCATCTGAAGGGTGGCGGCTTTTTACAGTAAAGTGTCCCCTGTCACTATACGGGGGCATTAGGAGCCACACAGACTGCAGTGTGAGCGCCCCCTACTGGCTCCACTTACACCCTTTCCAGCAGCAACCTTAGTTTTTCCAAGGTCACCCATCCAGGTACTGACCAGGCTCACACCTGCTGACCTTCAGTGGGTTGTTAGTTTTAAGTTGCAAGGTGATATGGCTGTCCATTATGTGGAAAAAAAGGTACATTCCCAATACCCTAAATCACTGGAAACAATCAATAGAATCAAGGATAAAACCCAGATTACAATAGCTATGTCTCCATTTATTTTCATTATTAGTTAGTCCATCATTACTGAAAATTTTCAGCCCAATCTAGAAGACACTCAGATAAACGGACCAGGAGAGGTGTTTGCAGTTTTCAAATATCAGCAGATCTTGTCAGCAGAAAGACTACAATGAGTGAAGTTGACAATCCTTGATTAGGGGGATGTCGAATTCTACCTCTTGAAAATGCCCCTTTTCTGCAATCCTAACAAGCTAGATGAGCTAAATGTTCTTATTGTCAGATTTTCTTATGTTAAATAGACAATTGCAGAGTTGCACAGAAGCCATATCAGAAGCCTGGCTGCACTAATATTTTAGGCCAGTGGATTGGTCCAACATACAGTGGTTTATACTGAACGTATTATGAGTGTTTTCTTATTTCCCAAAGTCACATTTTCATGTGCTTCTAGTTTTGCAGTGAGCAGGTCACCCGCATACTTTTACTACATAGGGTCCATGAAGCTAATACAATATTTACATGTATTTGGGTCTATATATGGACTATATAATCATAACACTTCCTTCTAGCTCTAATCTACCCATCAATCTTTCCCTTACTTTAAAAAGAGCTTTTCTTAATGAACAGAAAGATTAAAAATTAGGAGCTGCAGGGCCTTTCTTATTCACTTGGCTGCTAATCGATCAGTTAAAGATACATTAACTCATGACTGATTGAAAACCGAGATTTCTTTTATAATAAAAAGCCTTTAGCCAGGTTTTAAAGATCATCACTAAATCAGAAAGCTGCGCAATTTGAGACAGGCTGCTACACGGATTTGGAGTGTAAGCAGAAAATAGTTTTGCCAACGGATCACAACCTTTTTGTAACTTTTTCTGGAACCTCAGCTTGATATTCTGCCCCTGGAAAAGGTACACTGTCACGTTGTGGTTTTTGAGTAGGAGAATTTATGGGTATTGGGAAGGTGGGAGACTAAGACCTCCCAAATAATTTAACAATAACAGAGAAATTAAATAAAAGATTTATCTTTACCACTTTATCCACTTCACTCTTTAATGTATCTTAGTTTCTAAGGACCTGTTTAATTAGGAGATTTTATGATTTACATTTAATGCTTCAAAACAAAACAACAGCAGCATAAATGATCTGTAAATGAAAAACATCTGTAAACTTTTTTTCTGGCTCTTTCACTATTAAAAATTTACAATAATAATCTAAAAAGGTAATGCAGTAAATTTGCTATTTAGATCAAAAGGTTCACCACCATTGTCCTGTTTATCAGGTTGTGTGTTAACATAAATTGACTGTCAGAAGCCATAACTAATCAATGATGTCAGAAGCTAAACAAGATGATCTAGTAGCACGTAAACAAGATAATGTTAAAGCAATTAAGACTGTAGTTGGAAATGGTGTTAGCAGACCAGCAAGGGGCACTCCTCTCTATAAATCGAAATTTGCTTTGATCAAAAATGTGGACAGGGGACACAGAGCTAAAGTAATACAATACTTAAAATAATGTTAAATCAAACTGACTTGTAATCAGGCTTATAATTCCTTATATATATGTAAATTGCATCCCCTATGTCTATGAAGAAATCTGCTTTATCCACCACTGAAGTGTAGCACATGCTTTTCTGGTTATATTCCAAAACTGGCTTCATAGATAAAGTTTAGTTCCAATTAAAATCTCATTGTGTCTAAAACCTGTTGATCAGCTGATGAAGAGTGGCCATTGCGTATCACTCAGGAAAATGCTGCATTTTAGTGGTGGATGAAGTAAGAACACTTTTACTTAAAGTTAAACTTTTACATTAAATGGATTAATGATACTTTTGGATAAAGATTAGTATTTGAACTCATATATATTTTATTAATTGCCATCTCAGTCAGGGTAGAAACATATTAATTGTGGCCAAGGGGACAAAGAAAGTGAGTGGTTATTTATAATCATTCTAGTGTACAGAGAGATTTCTTTTTTAAACCTCTACTGATCAACAGTTCATCCTTTAGGCAGCCAGAAAATTAGGTGCACCTTAATCGGCAGGATGGAGGTCCTTTCTTATTCTTCCTGGATTATTCTAGCCTTCTGTAAAAGTGAAGAAAATGTTTCACACAAATGCAAATATGATTTGGAAATCTTAAGAGTGTGAAGCTTCCAGTTTCAACCGGCGAAGCCGAAAAATCATACACAGTGGCCGATCAACTTAGTTTGACATAGAGCGTATAGCGGAAAGGTTTGTCTTGGAATTGCAACATAGCATAACTAGGTTATGGATTACACTTATTGACATAAAAACACATGTACATATTTTTCTTTGATATTATTTTGTGGATAATCTTGTTGTTAAAGCATATGCTCAGACTGCATTGAGAAATCGCCTCCTGTTTTTGACTCAGCAAAATAGAAAATAATCAAATTGTTCTGCTAATCTGGAGGATGGGGTGCTGTTATTCTTTACTGTAATGCTTTGGTACCATTTTTATATTGTACATTATAGCTGTGTTACTATGGGACTGGCTGGGTGAAGTGTATTATTTTGGCTTGTGGGTATAGTTTACATCAAGTTAATGTTTTTTTTTCCTTGTTTGACGTCTCTGAATATGGTACTGTGGATCTGCAGGATGCCATTTCACTCAACAGATAGTGTTGTGTGCTTGATTATACCAGAGTTTTGTACTTAAAACAAGTACTTACAGTAAGTGTTTGGAAGTAGTTGTATAATGGGGGATTGGCAATTTAACAATTGCTTAGTTTTGTCCTTTATTTTGCAAACTTTGTTTTTTGCCCTAACTTCCTATTATGTTCATTACTTTTCTCTCTTACTTGTTACTCATGTGTTTTTGCTGCACATACTCAATTCCTCATTATCTTATTGCCCTTCCCATCTGTGTTTCTTAACTTTTAAAAAAACAATTAAGTTACATCCTGGAAAGTGTGTTGCTGGAATTCAGCCATAAAATAGCTAAATGATAGGATACTAGGATTTTTACATTGGAAGAACATTCAAATTGTTTTACTTCAGAACACCCAAATCTGGGTATACTTCTGTCTGGTAAATTAGGTGGTGTTTTCTGTGGTTAAAATATTTCTTACAGTATGTTTAATTTTAAAAACACTCCCTGTTTCATCGTAGTAATAACAATAACATTTTCTATCTATCTTTCCAAATAAACATATGATCACACAATCTGGCTGTTGCTGACTGTATTAGATCTATTTTTGTCCGTTCATCACTACTCAGATTCCAGAAGCAGCAGCTTTGGTAACCTGCAGAGATCCTCATGCTTTTTAATGCTTTAATGGCTGATCAGTGCCAGTTTATTTCAAGTACATGCTGAACAGCTTAATATTTAGAATTAGAAAGATTCTGAATTATTTAAAACATAATTTTGTGGCAGGTGTGTCCTGCACACATTTGAATCCTTATGCTTTCTCTGTGAATCACCTTGTGAATATACAGTATATGTATAGTTCAAGTCACTGATAGCATATTATCTTGTGATATACTGTTAAAGATCATCATTCTTTCAGCAAAACTATAGCTTATGAACTATAATTTTTTAAATGAAAACCTCCTGTTCAGAATGACTGATTTCCCAATCTCAGTGACTGGTATACACAAAATATTTTGCTAAAAATAAATTAAATGCTATTTTGTCACATTCAGATGTTTCTAAAAGACATCCTTCATATTAAGTAATATGTTTCTCTGATGGTCTGAGACATGTATAAAGGGAAGCTTGAAAATCTGTATAATACTGGCTTCCTCCCAACTGGCTATGTATCTATTTCATTTATTCACAACTTGTGCATTTTAAGGTATATCAGTCAAATTAAGAAAAAGGACGTGGATGATGTGTAGCCAAGCAAAAGCACTGCTCAGCTGGCCCTGTCCCAGAAACCCCTGGCTGCTGACAATGAAAATGCATTATTTATTGTATTCTGTGTTACAGAAGGAAAAGGAAACCTGTTGTGTATGCCTTATCAACAGGAAAAATTCTAAATTCAGACTCAAGTTAGAACTAACTAAGCAAGTTCATATTCTAATCTGAACCTGACTCACTTTCTGGGTCACCTACTGGTACATGACCCAATGCAGGGCAGTAGGCTGTTGTAATTCTTTTGCTTCTAATGTAAACAAAACGCAACCAGGGCATTTTTCAGTTAGAAACACTTACAAAAACAAACTAAAGGTCTCTGTAAAAGAATGTCCCTGCTTTTGATAGAAACACACAGGTTATTTTCATGAATGAATTGCAATTCCGTATTTGGAAGAACACAAACATTTAATTTTCCTGGTGAATAAGGCCACTCTGAAAAGTGCATTTTAAAATCTCTGCAGCATTAAAGTCTACTTCCTGGTGCCGTCCATCTTTACTGTTATCGTTTCTCCTTTCAATAAAATATCTGATATAGGCCATTGGACAAAAACACTCCTAACTGAAACAGAGGCATCAAAATGTCATTCTTCAGTCTATGAAGATTATAGTCTTCTGTTTCTGATATTTCATGATCTGTACAAAAATTAGGATCTGAGGGAGACCTTGCATGGCTTTCCTATTTTGTGGTTCTTGTGACCCATCTTGTTTCTGCAGTCATTCCCACAGTTATAGTCTCTTCTCTGCAGGCCTTTCCTTTCTAGTCTTAAATCACTCCCTTCCTAGTTATCGTTGTTTGGAAAGGGTACTACAAAAGCTCACACTGGTTAGTATCCTAACAGGGAAGTAGTCTGGGACAAAGCTTTCTTTTCCTTTAAAAACCTAGCACAAAAGATAAACCATTTTAGTGTAGCATGAGCATATGATCACATGTAACACAGTCTAATATTACCACCAATACATTGGGAGATGCTGAAAGAAAAAATCTTATTTGTTCTGAATATTACTAATCTATATCACTGAATATTGTCATTATTTTTTGTGTTATTATGGGTAAAAAATGCACTTTTAGTGTGTGGAATACCATATTGGTAGTTTCAGCTTACCACACTCAGGCTGTATCTGATACTTATAATGGGGTGTGTTGTGGGAAATTCTGCATCAGAGGAGCAGGGCACAGTCAGATTCAGTTTTATTGAGCTTAGTAAGTCCACAACACGTGCTGGATCTGCCCCAGAGAACAAACTGCAAGGATTTGTCAGCTCTTATATACAGTCAGAAAGAAGTTTGTTTCACAACCTGAGTGCTTGTCCTGTTCTTTGATATGTAATTACTCCTTGTCCTGCTCTGTCTTGCTCTAGGTTCTGTCCTTTGATATGCAGCAGACATTGGTCTGCTGTGTCCTGTTTGTGGGTGTTGTTCCTGTCTTTTATTATGTAGCATTAAGTCTCTGGGGCTGCTAAAGCAAGTCAGCTTTATGGCATCTTAGCATAACCTTTGTTGAAGGCTTAATTAACAGACCCGAGCAACACCTCTCACAATGTGCTTAAGTGATATTGTGATGCTGGATAAGTGAGATATATACATGTCCCACTTCAGTGTATATAATTAAAATACTTTTGAAGGAGCCTTGGCCTGCTCCTTTGCAGCACCAATGTGCAGCACCTCCTGGATAATGTGATGGCAACCAAAGTGTGCCAGAACGCCACACATCAGCTATCAGTGTGGAGGAGAACAGAGTGATGATGCCTGTTCATAGATGGGGATTATTAGGAGGCATGTTTGCTAAAGGCCAAGGAAAAATGTGACCAGTAAACCGGGGGGTAAAACCCCAACTCTTTTCAAGAAACACCCTGGGATTTCCAATGACCACAGAGAGTCGGGACCTTGGTTTTACATCTCATCCGATGGACGGAACCTTTTTACAGTATACTATCACTATACAGGGGCATTAGGACCCACACATACCACAGGGTGAGTGCCCCCTACTGTTCCCAATAACACCAAAATACACTGTAAATAGCACTTTTTTCTGACCACACTACCGAATAATGTGAATGAAAAAATTAGAATGAAAGAAAAAAAAAAACAACGCTAAACCTCTGGATTTGTTTTCAGGTGCCAGGTAGAGAGATAGAAAGAGTACATGAATGAGAAAAAAAGAGGTGGGTAAGAAGAACAAAAGGAGAAAAGAAAGAGCACATAAAAATGGTCAGAAAGAGTATCTAAACAAATGGACCATGAAACCCAATGTCAAACGAGACTCATTAACTGAAGAATGAAACTTGAAATCAATAGCTATAGAGTATTTAATATACTTAGATTACTAGCTACATTAGATGTACAGTACTTAAATTGTCGACCAATTACACATCCTGTGCATTCTTGCTCCCCTCCTATGCTTTCTGTTCTCCTTTGAATTGACACTGGAGTACAGAAAGCATAGTTTTGGTTATGCTGGTAGGAGATGGCTATCAAGAAGAACTCTATCAAGAATGTGACGTTGGAAATCACAGATAACGTTATGTATGACTCATTGCATTTAGTGCATACTATAGAGATTTCACAAAAAAAGATAACCAGGTGCTGATGGGTGGGTCAAAATCAATTTCCTTTTTATCCTGTTCACTCTGAAGAATCTGAAGCAGTAGCTTTTTTTTCTCCAGCAAAATAGGAACAATATTAAATACCACTGGTTTATGATTACTGTGTCCCCCTGCATGGCAAATAGCTGAATCCTGAAAAAATGTGGCATTTAACAATAATGTGTACAACTACAACTATTTGAGAAATGTGCTCGTACATAACCTTGTCATCAGTCACTTAATACATGTAAAATCCATCACATTCACAATTGACAACGCCAAGGTCGGTCTTCTAAGATCGCTGTTTCTCCAAAGCTTGATGCGAACTAATGTAGGTCTTTGGTAATTTCACTAGCAGGTGCAACAGGCACACACCTATGCCAAAAGTCAGATGACTTCTGAATAACAGCTACTGTACATAACAATTATTACAGAACACTGATGCTTATAATTTTAAAGAACCTGGGATGCAGTAGCTATTAGTGTTAGTGTTGCCAGCTCTTTTTCTGAGATATTGATATAGTGCACTAATACTCATTTGACTTGCCCCGTCCAATGACTGTATAAGGCAGCAGTACAAGGAGAGACTAGGAATGAAATAGTAACTTGTAAGTGTCCCATTAAGGAAGCTAGATTAGCCTAAAGCAGTCATGGAAACACTAAAGAAAAAGGAACACAGCTTGTGCAAATCACTTTAAATAATTGACACTCCATTTTGTCAGGGTCTTTATGGGCTTAGAATAGTGTGAAAAGTAATGTTTCCTATGAGCAAGATATGCTTAAAAAGCAAGACATTAGGTGTTCCCATGAAATTGACATTTATCATTTTGCCTTAGTTACCTTTTGTTCAATGAGGCTGTTTTAGTGACTCACGAAACTCTGGACTGGTATCTCTAAAGAATGAGGTAGCTGGTATTGACAGAGCTGGCAATACTAGCAAGGGCACCTGTGCTGCAGGCAGACAGTAAAAACTTAAGCAAGTTTAATAATGAGAGGAAGTGAAGATGGCAGTAAGTCATCCTTCACAATGCTATTAGATATTCTAGATTGTTCTACATGTATTTATGTAAAGAAGTGTTACATATTTTCTGTCCAAAATACACCTGGCCTCCAAGCTGGGTATAAAGCACTTGTTTAGGTAAACCTTTTCACTTTCTTACAGTGTTCTGAAAATATGAAACAAATCTGCAACAAAATATACTGTGTCTCAAACAAACGAGATGGAATGTTAAACTGAGAGGTGTGTTCTAACAGTATATTGTTGAAATTATTTATGTGCATTCATAGATTTTGGTATTGAGGAATTTAAAAAATGCAGTCATATGGTTTCTTTCAGTTGTAGTGCTCTTTATAATATGAAGAACTAAGGCAAGCTCATTTTCATGTGTGTGTGTTGGGCCATTATGGACAATATTGCACAGCTTGCTGCGATATAATTCTACACTGAAATCTATCAGCAGTACACCAACCATTTCAAATCTGTTGCCTATGAAACAGTGGGACTTTACAGTAATTTCTCCCATTGGGAATTACTGCATCAAAGCCTATGTATCTTTCAAGATAAAAATGGAATCAGAAGATAAACCATACTGTTTAAGAGCCAACAACACATTCTCCCCCTCCTTACACAATTAATTTAAGACTTTGGGACTGGATGATATATTAAAAACAGAACAAAAGTCTAAACACTGGCAATTGAATTAATAATAGGAGGGATTTAATTAAAAAGTCTTGATTGTGCACTTTGTTTGTCACAGAATAGACGTTTTTTCTTTTTGCAGGAGTTTTTCCAAAAGTTGTCTTGTTAATCTGCCAGAAAGGAACAGTCCCTCGGTGTACATATTTAAAGGTAATTAAGAGAAGGTAGGGTCGCAGTGTTCCAGAGAAGCTGCATATTACTGAAAAATTCACTTTTTCTGTACCTTAATTAGATATGCAGATTAGGGCTGCTATGTAGGATTCATTACATTTAAGTTCGTTGTTACATGTGCCTTGGGAGAGTTTCATTAAATGGAAAAAGACACACTGGGTTATCTTGGTTTACTTCTTTTCCATTTCCAGTTTTTAAAGAAAGATTCTCCATTTTACTTTATGCAAGTTTTGTGAGCTTACATACTTTTTTTGCATGGATTTCGAACCACTTTGTGGCATAAATTATACTTCAGCCTGTTTTGTCTGATGTTTTTGTCCCCATTTTGAGCATTGCTGCTTTTCAGTGCTGGGACTCTGGGGTTCAATTCCAAACCTTAAGTGCTCTCTGGGTGCAGTTTGTATAGATATACTGGTAGGTTAATTGGCGTCTGGAAAAAGTAGCCTTGATTTGGGGGTGTGTGTGAATTTGTGTCTGTGTGGGCCCTGCGATGAGCTGGCATCCTGTCCAGGGTGTGTCCTGCCTTGCAACTATTGCTTGCTGGAACAGGCTTCAGCTCCCCTGCAACCTTATATTGGATAAAGTGGTTAGAAAACAAATGGATGTCATCACCGTTGGTATTATAAACATGCCTCTCTTCTTATGGGTGAGGGAAAATTCCAAAGAAATGATAAACTTTTTGGGGAAAAACATCTACGGAGGGAAAGGAATTAAATTACATTACTTTTTGGCACTTGAAAGTTTTAATCTCATAAATCAGTTGTGTTATATAATAAGTGTACAGCGCAACATTTATAAATAAGACAGAACTGGTCTTGTTGTACATGTAGTAATACGATTTTTAAAGGGCAGCGTTGTAAAAATCATTACAAAGAAAATGTGATTTTTCACGGTTTCAAAAATAGGACTGCAAAAATATATTATTAAAAACAGAGCACAGGCATCCAAAAACACTGACATCATTCCTCCCTCTCAAAGTGTAGCTCATTCTCTTTGGATTTTGAAATTTTAATTGTTTGGAATACTCCGAGCACATTTTCTACAGACAAGAAAAGATCACGCTTTTTGTAAGAATCACCACTTAGTCATTTATTAGGTCTTCATTGGTGACTAATTAGCAAGTAGAAAATGTCGTGTACCTATGAGCGAGGTGTTGTTATATCATGCTCATTGCAAAACAAATTGCCAGCAAATGACTAATTCCTCACTAAATAAGTAAAGGTTAACATATAATGGCTATATTACTTGTTTTCCATCATATAAAAATCATGCCTTGTCAAGTGCTAGTTAATTATTAATTACCCAAAGCCTATTCCATAAGTACAGTGTACAAGATGAGACTCTATCCTGGATAGGATGCCAGCCCACTGCAGGACATGCATAAGCACAGGAACACTATAGAGACAATAATTAATACTGGACAGCATGTATTTACCTCATTGCCAGGCAATGTTAAAATTCAATGTTCTTACTGAAAATTAAAAATTGCCTTTGCCATCATGGTGAAATAAATTATTTTGAATTATAAATATGCACTAGAAACACTTCCAACTTCTTCAACAGAATGTGATGCAATGTCTCTGCCATACTTCTAGAAGGGACTGAGTTGTGTCCTGAATGATATGAACCTAGGTTTTATTAAAAACAACCTTGGATGAATAAGCCAAGGTTTGCTCTAATCACATATGTGACCAGGGTGTAACAATCACGTATTTAATCAAGAATATGCTACTCATGAGTGGTTCCAAACTCTGGACCTCAGAACACCTGCGTCTTCTGGTTTTTGTCCCAGCTGAGTTCTAAATCTTTAGGAAATTGATTTAACTTTTCTGTTTGTGGGCTTATTTTAATTATGCTTTCAGCTCACGTAGAATGGATGAAATTTGTAATTGGTATCAGCATTGTACCAATTTCATTTTATTCATAATTTAACTTGTATAGGTGTGTTAGCTCAACTGTAACCAACTGGGCCTTTGAAAATGGCAAAAAAAAAAATCACATTGTGAGAGTATTTACCTCTCACATACCTCATTATTCCCCCCTATATCTTTTGATAATTTCAAATTGATCCAATTTTTTAAAAACAATATTTAGGCAGAAATAAGGAACCTTTTAATGAAGAAGCTGAGGAAACATTCTATAAATATTTTGTTGATTTTTTGGCATAATGCACTTAATTAAAGGTATGGAAATTTGAAATCAAGGAACAAATGCAGAATGGGTGACCAAAAATCTAAATAAGCAATTAAATCAATTAAAGGCATCAATTAGCACCACTGATTAACAGTTTAGCTGGAATAAAAACCAGAAGACACGGGAGCAATAGTGGGGACCAGTACTGAAAAGCAATACATTATGATAACAATGCAATAAAACAGAAAATTGCGAATATGGTGGCACAAAAAGTAAGCGTCTGTGCTTTGTTTCAGTGACTGAATTCACACATTGATGTCTGGTTCACATCAGCAGTCCTCCCTTGTACAGGACATTTTGTATGTGTGAAAGTCACCGAGGCAGCAAAGGAAACAGTGACACATTGCACAGCTGGCTTGTCAAGAAAGACACAAAGTGACAAGCGAACTAAATAAGTTGTCCTAAGTCATCTTACATGGTTATTAAAACAGGCCTCAGCTGTTGCCTGCCCATACCCCTCTGGCTCTTCAAGAAGCTGTTGCCTGCATTTCTCTCATTACAGGCACAGGGTACTGTTGCTACAGAAACCTCAGACACAGCAATGTAGCGAGAAAAGCAAAGTTTAGAAGTCAACAGCAGAACAACTCAGGGAAGTAAAGAAACTCAGAAGCCTCTTTTGGCTCCGTAGTTGTGTAAAGTAGTGTTATTAAGGAGAGCCAAGCTGATGTTCAATGATGATGATGCTTACTGATGTAAACATTTGGCTTTGCAATGCACAATCTTTTATCTCCTTTGTTCTTCCTTTCTTAATTACTGTACATATGCCTGATGTCTTGATCAAAGGAGACTCACATGCGCTACAATTAGAAAATAAAACACATTATAAATACGAGGAAAAAAACTGAAGTTATAGAAGTAGCTTTAATCTGTTAGGAATTTCAGATAAGATAAGATCACTTTATGGCCATATACAATTTCTTGAATTTGTCTTTTCGCATACCCCAACTTGCTCTCCATGAGACACACAGACAGAGAGAGAAGCTTGGGGTCAGAGTGCAGGGTCAGCCATTTATATGGCTCCCCTGGAACAGTTGGGGTTAAGGGCCTTGCTCAGGGGCCCAACGGAGTTGGACTCCTCTGCTGGCTGCGGGATACGAACCGGCAACCTTCCAGCCACAGGCGCAGAGTCTTAGCCACAGAGCCACCACACCACACCGCCCATGAAATTCAGCTCACAGTGCAGTTGAAAATGTGGAAGAAAGTTATGAAATCTGTAGCAATAAATACACAAAATGAAGTATAGGACTAAAATAATGTTCATTATGTGCAGTGAAATGGTCCAGCAGCAGTGCAGAACAATACAGTTACTGTAGAAAGAAGAAGCAGATTGTGGGATCTACATGTGCTGTCTGAACAGTTGATTTGACCAAGGGCTTTCAAAGACTGCTCCCTAGCTTGTGAAACCAGTCTCTCTATGGTCAGTTATAAAGAGCGACCAGCCCAGTACAAAGAACACAAAATACTTTGAAATTATAAATGAAATGTGGGGAATCGAGCAATTCTAAAGCATTTCAGCATTACAATATACAGTATAAATCATGACTGCTAATGACAACACTGAACCTTAGAAATATTATGTTGGGATTCCATTTAATAGTTGACATTTTCTCTCCCATTCTAAAGCAATTCTGTTTCTGCAGAATACCACACTCACTGATTTCCTTTACTGAACAATGGTTGATATTGTGTCCGTGTCAGAGCGGATTTGCTTGATTATGAAAGGCAGGAGGTAAATCTTAAGAAAGGCAAAATAACAAAAATGTTTTTGAAAACTTTTTCATGAACCTTGTAAGCAAGCATCCCAAAGGTGCCACTCCACAAGCTTTGCATGAAATGAAGAAATGCCCACACTGATAAGACTGCAAACTCAATTTCCCATCAGTGCTTGGTCAGTCGTGGGTATCCAAGTTACAATCAGGTATTGACATCAAGCCCATGACATTAACCATAATGCGGACAACCTTCTGTGCATTTTCAGAAATTTTATTAAACATTTAATTACTTAATGTGTATATTATATTCCTGTATATATTTTTGGGGGGTTTCCTCTATAATGTAAACACACCTAAACTGATTCAATAGATGAGATTTGGACTGCTTAATAGGAAAAAGAAATATGACATTTTAAAATGTGAAAATAACAAGGAGTTTCCTGCCTCTCTAATATTGCAGAAACAATTACTATTAGCTAATTACTTTTCTAGAGCTGTTTCTAGGATTAACATTATTATATGTAATTTGCATTACAATGCAACAGAAAATGAGAAATGCCTATCCTCTGGCTACCCAGATACCATTAGATCAAAGGGTAAGTGTCTTTATAAACAAGAATAATGCCCACAGATAGTAGGGGATACATTATTTCAAATCAATGTCAAAACAGTTCTTGAAAAGAACTGTAACTGTGGGATGAATATAAAAAGAGTTCCAAGTTTGTAGTTTTATGATGTAAAATCCACAACTTACCAACCTCTGGAATATGGTCAGGATGTATCAGCTGGCAAAACTATTATTGAGTATGAAAGATACATTATAAAACTTTCATTCTCACACTTTTGCTGAGGTAGCTGTGCGAGATCTAAGCCAGAGAATTTTTTTGAACACACACATCACAGTCCATATCATTATTGACAGTCTACTGTTTTGCAGGGATGAAGCCCATTTGTATGGTAATAATTTTCTTTGACTATGTAGAGACACAAGCCATGAACTGCTGAAATAACAATGTGTTAAGTACTGCAGAGGCAGTAGGGGTCAAAAGCAAAATTAAATCATTAAATACAAATGGATCTTTTTGCCAGAGAGGGGATAATCAATTCAAGTCCTATCTTTCTGGAAAAATAACTCATTTTAGACTGACTTATATCATTAAGTGAGTAATGACTGTCAGTTACTGACTTCAGTGCTGAATTCAGCAGCAGCTGTCCATTTTGCAATGATCACAGTTTGCAGCCAGAAGTTGGTTAGATCTTAGTGTACAATTGCAAACACTTTCCCCCATCTGGTGAAGACAGCATTGTAAAGGCTGTCATAATCTTATGATCTCATTACCACAGTAGCTGTTTGATTCTACTGAACATCAAAAGAAACCAACTCTTCCGCACATATATCTTATACACATTCTGGATATTGATTAATTGATCGTTCATGACTGACCATGATACAGTCGAGTGACTTTGACTGTTGAATAACCCTTAATTATCTCAGTGTAATTTCATTGGGCACAGGTGAGGTGATCTAACCTGTTGAAAATCAAAACTCAAGAAAAAAACCAACATGCTTCATTTATCAAGAGAAAAATATTTTTGTGCCACCTGTCTGTTGAATATACAGTATATAGCATGTGCAAATTAAAGCATCATATAACACTTGCAATATAACGTGTTATATTTGTATGTATATAACGTGTAATAGAACAGACAGATACAGTATGTTATATATGTACTATATATAACACATGGAGCCAAGTTCTCTTTTAGTGGTGAGTCGAGGTATTGTACAACTACCCTGATGTCTGATATAAACAGGTCATACAGAACAATATGTTAACTGTTGTATACAACAAACCAAATAATCCAGAGGTCCAAGAGTGATGGTCTGGACAAGAGTGTCTAGATACTGCAGATCTCCGCTTGTAGTAACTGATGGCAAATGACAGGAGCAACAGTGTTCAAATCCCAGGACATCATTTGCTACCCTGCCTGTGGACATTTCCTGAGAAGTCAACATGGGATACTGTTGGTTCTCATGTAGATTGTATACTGACAGCTTTCTTGCAATATGTGAATGTGACAGTTATGTTGTGGATGCCCTACTCGTCAGATCTGAGCCCCACTGAAAATCCGTGGAATGAGCTGGGACAGTGTGTGGCATCCAGGGCTGGAAAACCAGCGTACAGGCACATGCTAGTCCAGATTCTACAAAAGGAATACGTCTTGAAATATATTCCCAATATAACTTTTATGAGATATAGAATCCCACATGAGAGCACCTGCAAACTGGTGGAAAGCATGCGCTGTAGATGTATAAGCCCCATTGTTTCCAACAGCAGCCACGCATGCTACTGGCATGTGACTTTTACAGCAGGTGCCCTGTTGAGACACATAACAACAAATGTTAATTAGCATAACAAACTTACCTACGTCACATATATTAAATAAAATGCCTGTCCACCTAAAATGTTTTATTGAAACCTTGGTTATTGTTGCAGTTGTAAGTAATACGTTTCTATTTATTCTCATTATATTTGCTATAACTTGGGGTGGTTTTACACTAAAAACACTATAGCTACAATACTTGCTCTGCAGGAGTTGTTAGTAATCCTTGCAGTTTCATTTCCATTGCATATTTTCTTCACCAGGAAAAGTGAATTTATACATTTTTGCCTTAGCAATTCAGATAAAACAGCATCCTGAAAAAAATAAGAAATAAGGGGCTCAACAAAGAAGGCTTTGGGGTTGGAAAACCAGTGAACAGGTGCATGGTGGGCTGGACTCTGAGAAGAATAGAGCAGAATCGCACATGACGAGAAATGCATAAAAAGAGTTAGAGATGGAGAAAATACTAAATCAGCAAACTCTGGTTTACACATATAATAACCTCTCCCAACTCTTTTACTTAATTTCGCTCACTGTGTTACCCTAGGGAATTCGCCTACAGGCAGATATTTGTACTACTGACTGCTTGCATTTATGCCCAAAACAGGCCAATCCATAATCATGCCTTATGACATTTAGTGATTTTAACCAACAAACTTTTCAGTGAACTTTCACATGACCTTTATGCATTATGCAGGCATGCTGTTATGGGTTTATACGTAATCATGTAATTCCATTATTCATATCTGCGTTCAGAAATTGTGTCTTAATCATTCATGCTTCACCTTTAAATAACACTAAGCACACAAACTTTTGTCTCTGAGAAAACTGCTTTTTTTCTAAATGAAGTAAAAGTTGAGGAATCACTTCCTTTGTGAATAGAAATTGGATTATTAGTAACTGAATACTAGAATTTCTGACATTAAATCCAGTTTCTAAAAAAATTGATTCGAGAATTGTACTCTTAGTAAGAAAAGTAATTCAAAAATAAATTTGCTACAAACCAATAAGATGGCATCAATTCCTGCAGTGAGATCAAGGGACTGCATGTCATTCAATTGTTTAATCTACGGATTGAAGGAAACATACAAGGAGCTATGCAATCACATTTATGTTTGTATACTCCAATGTTACACTTCACCAGGCACCAACACATGGTAAGGAATTGAAATTGTTCTCCCAAGTAGATGCAAATTTGGTTCATAAGACAGAAATATATACTGGAATTAGATTCTATATATGTAATCAACTTAGTCTGAAGTAAAGCTAAATGCTGGTGTCCAGCACCTGTTTTATGAATTATGAGCTCTGAGGCACTGTTGGCTTTGATCATGAAATTCCATTACCCCGGTGATGTGTACCTGCAGCATCATGAGCTGCATACAGCAATGTGTATCATGTTCAGAACAGTATCATTTGACTTCTGAAATAGGACAATTTGTCTGCACACTTTTAGTTAAAAGGGCTTATTGCATTAAACATTGATGATATAACATATCAGCTGCATCTCAGGGGAATAACTACGGTATGGTCTGCTTTTGGGTTTTCAATAACACATGCAATAGAACACTTGGCTTGCACATTTAAATAGTCTGTTCATAAAGTGGAAACATTAATGCATACATATACATCTGTAGTTCTTGAAGGTCATAATCCAGCAGGTCTGAAATTCCATTTCAGGTCATTTCATCTCTGACCTTAATTACTTCATCAAACTAATCTGGACAGGTCAAATCAGCCATTCTTTATTCAGTTATCTTAATTGGTTTTACCTGAAAATAACCTGCAAAAACATCAAAGGCTGAAGAACAGTGAGAAGCTAATTATCTCACTTTCAAAAGATTTCTGGGTCTTTTTTCCACCAAGAATATTTACGAGCCAGTAATTGAAAATTATGTATTAGGCTCCATTAATTTAGAAAATACAATAAATGTTTCGCTACAACAATCTCATTTGTGACTCTGTCACTATTAATGTTTGCTGATGAAATTAACTACTGATACGTAACCAAGAACTATGTGGTGTACATCATTTCGATGAGAAGACATGGACAAGCTACAGAACAAAAATATTATACACAGTTGTTAAAATTACTTATAGTAATTCAAATACATCACCAGGACTCTGTTCCCTCCTTCAGCAAGTCCACTGGCATAAGAATTATTTTAAGTAACGTCATTGAAGGTTTTTTCTGTTGAGAGTAAAAATCCTTTGAATTCCGGAATCCTCATACCATTTTTAAAGTGTTTATAGATAAAGTGTTTCATAGGCTTTTATCTCCAACAATCTAAACACAGCACCATTTTATTTACATATAAAAAATGATCATATTTGTGATTTAAAACAGGTCAGTTTCAGTTCATGTGGTAACATCCAATCTGGGAGATGAAGGCCAATAACCCGTCACAGCTAGGTTAGTATGCATACATGGCAATTTAACAGCACTCTGATTGATTGGCTTGTCAGTGGTACCATGCATTTTGCAAAGATGCGAGGCTGTAATTACACAGCATCTCCATATTCTGCTTCACCACAGTTCACTAGGGTTCCAGCTTCAGAATCATCTGGTGACATCTCTCAGGAACAGACAGGGCTGCACAGAAAGATAGTCCAAGGCAGGTAATGTAACACAACGGTTTATTCTGTCACATCCAACATGTGCATCCTCAATCACAAAGTCAGTGTACACAGCATAAGGGAGAACATAGTTCGGCACAACATGAATATTTTTAAGCTTGAAATTTATATTTCTCTATGCATATACACAAAAAAGTAACAGGGCAGCCTAGTTAAGTTGCAATTCTATATAGAGTACTCTACTTTAAGGGTGGGTCAAAGTTATGAAACATTTTAGGCCCTGGCCAGGGTGGTAGTTATTTATCCAGCTTTAAGTTCAGTGGAGTGTGGCTGTTAGAACACATCAGTGGTATACTCCCTAAACCAACACTGTCAAAGTTAAAACATAAATATTGAAAGATTTCGTGACGTAACAGGTATATTCATGTTTAAGGATAGAATGTCCTCCTGACATATTTGGCAGAGTATGTGTTCCATTACTTCCTATGGTCACTAGCACTTTGGTCTATGTACAGCAGAGCAGAATGTCCTTCCCATCAATCCATCAGTGCTGTGCAGCATCAATGTAGCACTTTCACCACTTCCTCAGATGGCTCACTGCTTTTCTCGTGAGTTCACCTGGGGAATTCAGGTTACTTAGCTCAAGCCTAACTTGAGATTTGATTTTATGTTGTCCTAATTTTTATTCATAGTCAAATCATTGATATTTATTTTAAATATCGATTCCCTTTCTTCAGCAATTACTCCAGCACAGATAACAGAATTGCTGGGTGTCAGGGGTTATAATAGGAGTGGTGTACACCAGCCCTAGTACTGCACTGTGTGCCTGTGACTAACTTCAACAGTGAAGAATTAAATCCAATAGGCAAGTTGGCCTGAGTTTTAGCACAAGCTTGAGGAATCAATGATGCAGGTCATTACCGCGAAAGTTTTATCAAGTGCTGAAAGATTATATGGAAGTGGTCTGCAACATCAATATCCTAGTTATATCCTTTTCACAAAACATCAAGAACAAAAAAAAAAGAACTATGCTCAATCAGCACCAAAATATACTTTTGCTGAGAACTGCACTTCTGTGCCGACTCTGTAATAATCAGAACATTGTCATGATTGAACGAGAGTAGGCTTTGCTAATTGTTACTTGAAATAGTAGATTCCATTAACAAAAACAATGAGGTGTAAAGAACGGCATGACCAATTTTATCCCCCTGTTATACCGCCAAACGTCTTCTTAATATAGAATAGGAATGGATCAGAGCTAATTATCCACCAGTCCAAGTACGAATCGAGGTAATTACCTCTGCAGAATTAGCACTTTGAAATAATATTGATTTGCAGGGCACTTTATTTACAAGATACAGATGGCCCTGATGCTCTATATTTCATTTTCTCTCGGCAGTGGTGCTTACTGCTAGCTCATGCAATATATCATAAATGAATCTGAAGCTGAGAGACAAGTACATTCTTAGACTGTGACAAACATATGTGGCATTGCAATAAGAAGGGAAAAAATAGGAGGCAGCTAATGAAATAGAAAAGTATTGCAGGATGTCAAGTTAAAATATCAATGCTATTTCAAATCCAACACTGGATTTGATATATATATTTCATATAAAAATTGCTTTGAAAATTGTCCATATTTTATTATTCTGAGCTCACCTTTAACCAAATAAAGTTTAACAAAACTTTTTTTCATTTTAGAAATTTAGCCATACTATGACTGATGCTGTGTGTGCATAGATGTGTTTTTTCTTGTTTTTTATCAGGATTATTGCATCTCATTGCTTACCACACTGCCAAAATCACTTAGAACAGAAAAAATAAAAAGACTGCAATACATTACATACAATTTATGGAAATGGTAAACAGATGTTACCTAATAAGATATGTATAATAATGTTTAAACAGCATTGATTTGTTGAAGCCCACATCAATGTGAGAATGACAGTATCATGTCAATGGTGTAGAGAACTCATCTATTATGAGTTATTTTATAAATTTGTTATTTGTTAAGTTTGTTATTTTATAAATACTTTTAGTCGTAAAAATGTCATTGCTTTGCCATGGGTGATGACCCTGCCACTCACAAGTGGCAATGTACTGAGGCTAAGCAGGTGTGATCTTGGCCAGTTTCTGGATGAGAGACCTACTGAGAAAGCTAAGGTTGCTTACAGTAGGTTAGGGAATGCCCACCCTGTGGTCAGTGTGGGTCCTAATGCCTACAGACGACTTGATGGGAACACTTTACTGTAAAAAAAGGTGCTGTCCTTTTGATGAAATGTAAAACCGAGGTCCTGACTCTCTGTAGTCATTAAAAATTCCAGGGCAGATTAGGGGGTGTTACCCCTGGCCTTTACCAACCTTGGCCTGCTAACAATGCCCACTATTAATTTTCTAATTACTCTGTTCTCCTCCCCACTGATGCCTGATGTTTGATGGTGAGCACACTGGCGTACTTCGTCTGCTATCATATCATCCGGGTGGGGCTACACACTGGTGGTGATCGAGAGGAGTTCCCATTGCTGTAAAACACTTTGAATGAAGAGTCCTGAAAAGCTCTATATAAGTGTAAGGAATTTTATCCTTTTTTAAAACAGGGATACTAATGTGCATCTGTTGTCTAATATGGTGTTACAGTATGTTTATGCAAAAGGTAGATTACATGTAATGCTTCTATTTTCTGAAAATATAAATCTGCAGTAGGCCTAATACATTTCAAGTCACTTTAGGTAAGAAAACAAACAGACCACTTTTAAATTGAAAGTGTGGGCTTAAGGATAATATCTCGTTTCCTACCAACTACACTTTAAAGAAACAAAGAGATAATATCCAGAAGTCACTGACAACTCTTCCAAGAGTCAGTCAAGATAGAGCTAGCATCCATGGATTGGAGAATTTCTAATGTAGCGCATTAAATAAGAGCATAACAAAAGTCTCTTACAGAACCCAGTAATTATAGAAAAATATATCTAACTAAATAGATTTAATGTCTAACAATCACATTAAGTTATTGCAGCTAGTTCAGTGTTAGGTTCACCTAAAGGGAAAAATTTATTGGAATTAAAAGAGAAACAAAAGACATACAAAGAGGCAGATCACTCTACCTACTATAATCAGAAAAATGTTACAGTTTAGAGATCACAGCCCTTACATAAAGGAAGTGTTTCCACTGCATGTCATGTAATGAAGCCTGCCTCATAGGTCCATGTAACATTAATACTGCCATCATCTTTGTTAAACCAGAGAGGTCCAACATTTATGGTGTGAATGGATACAAGAAGGACTTAAGGATGTAAAATGCATGTTTATTCTTTTTAGAGATCAATTAAAAACAAAATTGAAATGGCTAATCTAGAACATAAACAAAACTGCTAGGTTGAGGATCTAACCATAAAATGCACTGTATAAGTAAATTATAAATGTGTACTACCTTTTATATATCATCCTACATCATGCATTATTAAACTAAATATCCATCATGTTCACCACAAACACTACAATACCATACTTCTCCAGGTATAACTAAAGTATCAGCCTCTATGTAACCTGGAATCATTAGACACAAATAAATTTGATAGCAAAACTAGTATGACAAGCCATTTCCGAAAAGCAATCCAGATATAAGTAACAACTATCTGTCAAGCACGCAATTTAAAACTAGCATTCTGAATATTATGACAAATATGCTGCATTGATGTACATAAGAGTACTATAATAAATACCTGTTGTGTGCCACTTTTAATCATAATGACCACATATATACAATATATTAAACAGATAAGCACATAACTCTTTTTTGCTTCAGTACTTACTCCAGATGACAGATCTTTACTAAGAACAAGACAACCCTCTTCAGCTCTAATGAAATACTTAAACCTAACATAGAATTACGTGTCAACATGTAATAAAATGTTTAATCATGATACAGAAGTATGGTATCAGTCCCTGTTCAAAGTTAAATTAAGCCTCAATTTGTCAAGTGTAGGGTCACAAAACATCAAGAACAAAAAAAAAGAACTATGCTCTAACAAAGAAATTTCCTGTATATGCACGTTCTCTGCAAATCCTGATTTTGCAATTTCTTCCTTTTCATTTCACTAACCAACATGCACTTAAAATGTATGAAATCAATATAGATCAATGATTCTTCCAAGAATAAGTGAAAATGAACAGAATTCTCTTTTAATTAATAATGTAAGGTATTTATTATATATGAGTTGGGCATTTTTTAAATTACACCACAATGTATATTTAATGCTTTTTCAAAAGGTAAAAGCCCAGCTCATCTTATACTATTGCTTACATAATATAATCACATAGAATCTTGTGTTTTTCTGATTTTCATAAGAAATCATTCTTCCCTTGACAGTTGCTTCCACATTAATATTATTTTGAAATAATGGCTCCTCTTTAGTGCAAAAGTTAGGTTCAATATTTACATTAACTTCACACTGTACATTATTCTTGGTATAAAACATGCATACATTCACACAAGCAAGGAATTAGACCCAGAACAATACTTAACATCAATTTAAAATGTTCTGTTGGGAATAGTTTCCCTTCAAATAACTTCAGAATGATTAAAATACATCAAGGCTATAAATCAAATGTTTTAGCCAATACATACTTGACTCTCTACATACTGTACACAATCACTTAATATTACTGCTGGCAACTTCATATTTAGACACCACATGTGCAATGTCTTAACATCTATTCTCCCTTGTTGGAGGAAGAAAGGGTCCTGGGATTGAATATGGCACCAATATGATGTATACGAGTATACTGTATTATTACCGATCCCCCTATCAATGAGCACAATGGCACAATAAGCTTCAGTAAGAGACAAACACATGAAACACAACTTGTGCCAATGGGATGATTATGGAAAAGAAAAAATAACTTTGCATGAACTGAATTCGACATTTGCTTATTGCCTTATCAGTCACCTCTAGCAATGAAGAACAGAGTGAAAAAAACTTAGACTGAATTATTCCTGTTGGACATTAATCTTTTTTGCTATCACCCTAGGACTAAATGTCAGGAATTGGGCCTCTCATGTCTGGTGGCTAACTGTGACAATGCCTTTGCCCTTTACTAAAATCTTCCTGGAGGACTGTAAGGTCAGCACTTTCCTATTGGAGCCCTGGGTCACCTGATCCACCTACATTCTTTTTGTATTTGAAGCTAGTGACTTATTTTTTTTACCCTTTCTAATAACCACAGCTCCTCATGCAGCAAGCCTTTCATCTAGACTAGACCCTGCCCTCCTCTATTTTGGACACCGTCTCCCGATCATTCTTCTGTATGTGCAGAGTATGCCTTCTCTCACGTGCCATCTCCTCTCTCCACATGGAACTCGGGATGTGTATTTTCTCTGAAGACTCCCTGTCAGTTCCTCATAGGGTGAAGCACTCTCTTGTCCTTCATTTGTCTCCAGATGTCATTCTGTACAGAGTTCTCTCATCTAACTCTATGATGCTTATCTTCTTCACATGTATCTTTCTCACACTTCGGACTTTCACTCCCCTCTCTCTACACAAGAGAAAGTGTGCTATTCCTTTTCTTCGCTGTGGTCTGGCTCGATACCCCTTTACCTGTCTGTCCACCATCATTAATAAGCATTCACTGTTGTAAACTTCCAACCAATTTCTTACCTTGTTAACAAATCCAGGCCAGGTACTTAACTGAATACAACTTATTGATGCACTACAAAGAGATAATACACTGCAAGTCCTACAGAAAAATATTTAAACTGTCTGCATATCTGAAACTGAAGAGCCGTTTTAAGCAATATTTTTATTTATTTAAAACACAGACCCTAAGTTGAGAAAACACAAAAGCAAATAGAGCACATACATGTCTTCCAGATACACAATGTACATCACAGCCTTATAGTCAAAAAACATAAAAGAAAGAAAAAGCAAAAAAAATAAGAAACAGACAGTACTTAGACAAGTGTCCCAAACTGCCAATGTGGGGATAAAGGCTGAGTACAGCCAAGCTGTGGACCTTTCAAGATGCAAAATATAATGTAGATACCTTAACCAAAGACAGGAAAAATAAATAGTAGGCTCTGTCCAGCTACGCAGAATAGCCTTTTTCATTGCAGTCATCAGCTAAGAAAATAAAGCATTGGTAGTGTTAACTTAGAGTATACATCATATAAATAGTATATAATACATAATACACCCTACATTTTTTCCCAAATGGATTAATTTTGTGGCTCTCCAAAAATGTGTAAATAAGTGAACATTACCCTGGACATGTAGAGCTGACAGGTAGGATCTGTTGATCAGGCCCCGAAATGTATAAGCTGGTGCGCAGGTCACCTCCAAGTCTGGTGTAATGTTCCAATTAATCAACTCTCCATTCCAAATTCATAGCACAGGGAGAAACGTAATATTGTGAGAAATAAATGTATTGTATTCTGCTGAAACAACACCCCTTTTACCACAGGTAATGAGAACCTTTTATGAAAAGCAGTTTGCATAACAAGCTTGATGGCTTTCAGTCTTTAGAGTAGCATATACTTGTTTGTGCTTCCAGGAAACAGGACTATGCTTTCCATTCCAAGTCCTATAAACCACCTGCATTTTCTGGAACCTTTCCAACTAGACTCACAATTAAATAGGGTTATTGAACCAAATGACTGAGCTGTTTGTTTAAATCGACAGTTCTTAAAAGAACTGGACAGTCTGTTACAGTACTTCATTGTGACCAGGATTGCAAAACACCTTATCTAGGGTAGGGATGAGTTTCTTCACTGAGAAACAGTGACTCCAACAACCTCCCGGGTGCATGCACACTGGTGGTGACATCAGTGAGAGATGCTTTCTTCTCCTGGCTATAGCTTTCAGCATATTGTAAGGTTCAATAGTGAGTAGGTCCAGAGGTGGAATAAGCTCCCTGTGCATTACAGGAGTTATTGTGAAACAATTAGCTATTTATGGAATGCATGGGTATAATTATTATGATTATACAGTATGCACATGATTAAGATTGATCATTTCAATCACCACTAACCCCAAACAAGTCCTGCGTTACAGACCTCTCCTCATCAATGGAACAGGTGTCTGCGATTTAAGTTATTGGGCCCCTGCAGAACAAGGACTTCTTAGTGCCATTTAGCAGAATGCCACAGCATTGATTTCAGTTTTGTTTTTTAAAATTGTGAAAAAATGATCACAGTCCATTTAGAGCAGTGCGTTCCATCTAAAAGTAGTAAGCAGAGTAATATCAATATCCTTAAAACAACTCCTTAATTGTACTATATCCTACACATATAAAAATGGGAACTATTTGTTTAATGATAAATGCCTGTGAACAGTGCAAGATCTCTTTTACAATAAAGCATTTCTTAAATCAGATGGTATTTTACAACTCACTCAGCACTCCATTTTCTTAAACACTAAAGCTGGGCTGCCGATTCAACTGCAAGCTCAAGGGATTCAGATGATACTTTCTTCAACAGCTAGAGCTGAATGTCTTATTTTTTTAACGAATAACCCAGTTACATGGTGGGTAATGACTGATGACTGAAGGAATATATTAACCTCTTTTCCTCCGAAAACTTTAATGCTTCACGTACATGAAATAGTGAAGAGTTGGTTATTAGAAAATTCAGCTATGATAGACTGATGGCTCTCAGCAAAGGAAGGAAATTCAGAACAGATGTGCTGAACTTTGTCCAACACATTTGGAATTTATCTCTGTCTTAAGATGTACATCTTGGGATGTGTCCCTTTCTTTTGAATAATAACATTTTTTTTTTAATTTTTGACTATAAGATATATTCAATTGCAACACAGAGTAGTGTAGGAACAATAAAATTAATATAAGAGGATCACTTAGGTGGCTGTGATCAGATATCAGTTTCTGAACTTTGTGCAGCTACATCGTCATCACTGGTTTCTATAATGATCCACTGTTATTCTTACTTTCAGTATTTGCCAAATTAAGTGACTCACCATTAAAAATACAATTACATTGTATGTAAAGTTAAATGATAAATTCTCAGATAATAGTAACAAACATTGCACAGTTTAATATTAAGCAGATTGGTCTAAAATTGAATGGAAACTATACAGTTGATAAGCATAAGCTGAGTTTACACAGATGAAAATCAAAACAAATCAACAAAACCTTGATTTAGAATCTATGACAGCATTTAAAACTGGAAAAGCTGTCAATTTTTCTTTTGGAGCACACATTGATTAGTATATTATTCTTCTTACATACAGTAAAAACAAGCCAACAAAATCAGGAATTACTTTACTTCTTACAAAGTGTTGTTTTCCTTTGTTTGAAACCATATGCCATATGCAGAGCCTTAGGATCTTCTCATGAATATTCAAAGAAACATGCCCTGTGCCACAAAGAAAGAAGAGTAAAAATGCACTTGTTTCTTCTCCTCCTTATCTATTGATTATCCAATCATTTCTTCAAAGCACAGTACTGTGCGGAGTGGTGACTCTGTGGCTAAGGATCTGTGCCTGTGGCTGGAAGGTTGCTGGTTCAAATCCTGCAGCTGGCAGAGGAATCCTACTCTGTTGGGCCCCTGAGCAAGGCCCTTCACCCCAACTGCTCCAGGGGTGCCGTACAATGGCTGACCCTGCGCTCTGACCCCAAGCTTCTCTCCCTGTCTGTGTGTCTCATGGAGAGCAAGCTGGGGTATGCGAAAAGACGAATTCCTAATGCAAGAAATTGTATAGGGCTAATAAAGCAACATTATCAGTATTATTAGTCAGAACCAGCACAGTACAGCCTTGGTTTGTTCCTGTTTACTTTTCTTCAAAGCCCATGAGTTTGGTTATTTGATACGACACACACTAGTGCAGTATACAGGCTCACGATTTCTTGCCTGTGTTTTAGGTTTCACTCTTAGTTCCTGTGTTATATACAGCAATTTCAGGTTTGAACAACATATAATTATAGTTAAGTGCTCAATAAGAATTCAGTCCAAGAGCAGTAATTCACAAGTATTTAATGTGCTTTTAAAAATCTGTGCTCTGTTTTTTGTCACCATTTATGAAGCACACTTGAAAGAGTTCAAGCAAGAACAAAAAACAGAATTCACGGACTATAAGACATTAACTGAGATGCGTAAAGGAAAAGATTCCCATACACATGTACAGTATACAGGAACTTTGTTCCTGCAAAGAATATGATCAAAACTAATTCAAACAAATAAGTCAAGATAAGCAAAGAAATTAGAATGAGAGGACTGGAGTTAAGTGATTCTTCATAAATATCTTCTTGATTTCCTTGGATCATACAGCAAACAAGCAGCACAGGCCTCTAATTAAGTAAATGTTATTTTGTGTGTTTTACAAAGGTATATGCAACCAGAAGTATTCTTCTCTTCCTCTGCTCCATGCCTATCTAATTGCTCCTACAGTTCAATTTTTAATTTCTTCTACCTTCCAGGAGCTTTGTGTGATGTGCAGTGGTTGGTAATTCCATTTTCCCTTGGTAAATATCATCATAGATGGGAAATGCTGCCTTCGCCCTGCAGTTTTAGCACTTGCATGGTAGCTATTTATTTCAGACTAGACAGAGGTCACTGGCAGCCTATATTCCCAGACATTCAATCTTGTTAACTAGACCTTTCTATCCAGAAAAAATCATCTATGATAAATTTCGTGTGAAGGCAGGCCGGGTATATTAGCACAAGAGACTAGGGAGAGCTATTTGAATTTCACTACAAAGCTCCTCAGGAAAGCACCTTCACTTTAATAATAAAAGGGAATGGAAGAACAATCAATTTTTTCTGCTTTTTAAAAATACTGCACACTTGTCAAAGTGTAGTTTTCTGATATTTCAGACAAGCCTAAGTGGGTATAAATATCCACAGGTTTCTTAAAATGTCTAGCTTTGCTCTAATCATATTTTAAGCAAATAAGTTATAAAGGTTAACTAACGAGTTATAGGCAATGTAAGCAAAAAAAAAGTATTTTAAAATAATTTAAGGTTGTATTGTCACAGCACCCATCTTATTATCCCTCTGATTATAGCAAGATTATTTTGTATATTATTTTTAAGCAGAAATATGTATTGATAGCTATGCAACCCTACATTGTTAAGTGTATTATTAATATTAATAAGTGTATTCCTTGTTCCTGTAGCACAGTAGCCAAGGCTTCTACATTTCCAGTGTTCAGTGAAGTCAAATGGAAGTGACCCAAAATGATGCTTAAACATTTTGGCCGACAATGTCGGCTAAAGTGCTTCTCAAACTGAAAAGAGCGTGTATTTGGAAGACGAGTTTGAAAGGCGATCCCATGCCCTCGATGTCTTTTTTGGTCACCTGCAATCATCAAAATTGTATTTACTGTATTCTGTAATTGTTATTTTCGATGTCACAAGCCACAGTTTTGGGGCAGCCCTGCTTAGTTGGACAGATTAAATAGTTAAGTAGTTCAATTCATATTCATCTTCCACATTATGAAAGTCCATTTTATGAGTAGAAAAGCTGGTGAAATAAACGTTGGACATATGTACCACTACTCCCAACAGCAGCAAAAAATCTGAAACTTTCCGATTTCCTACCAACATTTACTACTTCAAGATGTAACAAACAAGAAGAATTCAGAATTTACCCACACAAAATGCAGAGGATTGTGGGTATCTAGAATTGGTTAAAATGGATATTGGTTAAAAATGGATCTGTGGGATCTTTTCAAGATGTAATTTTGAGATCATTAAGCTATAACCATCAAATGAGTAGGGTGGGACAAATGGCCTTTACTGTTCTTATTTGAACTGAAACTAAGGGGAAGTGCATTTAAAACCGAGAACAGGAGCTACATCCTTAAACAAAAAGTTTGAGTCAAGAAGATGAAGCTGATACCACTGTTTTTTTTCAAGAAACAGCTGGAGGAGATCTTTGGATCAAATCTCACTACCAAATGAGATAGGCTGAATGGCCTCCTCTCCTTTGCAAACTTTCTTATGTTTTTTATGTAAGAGTAATCAAAGTGGGAAAAAGAGGAGTTGACATGGATAATAAAGATGCAAACAATACAAATGCATGTACAATATTATGCACATTCTATAATTTCTGATACACATACAGTGGTGTGAAAAAGTTTTTGCCCCCTTCCTGATTTCTTATTTTTTTGCATGTTTTTCACACTGAAATGTTTCAGATCATCAAACAAATTGAAATATTAGACAAAGATAACACAAGTAAACACAAAATGCAGTTTTTAAATGAAGGTTTTTATTATTAAGGGAAAAAAAAATCCAAACCTACATGGCCCTGTGTGAAAAAGTGATTGCCCCCTAAACCTAATAACTGGTTGGGCCACCCTTAGCAGCAACAACTGAAATCAAGCGTTTGCGATAACTGGCAATGAGTTTTTTACAGCGCTGTGGAGGAATTTCGGCCCACTCATCTTTGCAGAATTGTTGTAATTCAGCCACATTGGAGGGTTTTCGAGCCTTAACCGCTTTTTTAAGGTCATGCCACAACATCTCAATCCGATTCAGGTCAGGACTTTGACTAGGCCACTCCAAAGTCTTCATTTTGTTTTTCTTAAGCCATTCAGAGGTGGACTTGCTGGTGTGTTTTGGATCGTTGTCCTGCTGCAGAACCCAAGTGCGCTTCAGCTTGAGGTCACAAACAGATGGCCGGACATTCTCCTTCAGGATTTTTTGGTAGAAAGCAGAATTCATGGTTCCATTTACCACAGCAAGTCTTCCAGGTTCTGAAGCAGCAAAACAGCCCCAGACCATCACACTACCACCACCATATTTTACTGTTGGTATGATGTTCCTTTTCTGAAATGCTGGGTTACTTTTACGCCAGATGTAATGGGACACACACCTTCCAAAAAGTTCAGCTTTTGTCTCGTCAGTCCACAGAGTATTTTCCCAAAAGTCTTGGGGATCATCAAGATGTTTTCTGGCAAAACTGAGACGAGCCTTTATGTTCTTTTTGCTCACCAGTGGTTTTCGTCTTGGAACTCTGCCATGCAGGCCATTTTTGCCCAGTCTCTTTCTTATGGTGGAGTCATGAACACTGACCTTAACTGAGGCAAGTGAAGCCTGCAGTTCTTTGGATGTTGTTGTGGTGTTTTTTCTGACCTCTTGGATGAGTCGTCGCTGCGCTCTTGGGGTAATTTTGGTCGGCCGGCCACTCCTGGGAAGGTTCACCACTGTTCCATGTTTTCGCCATTTGTGGATAATGGCTCTCACTGTGGTTCACTGGAGTCCCAAAGCTTTAGAAATGGCTTTCTAACCTTTTCCAGACTGATAAATCTCAATTACTCCGTTTCTCATTTGTTCCTGAATTTGTTTGGATCGCAGCATGATGTCTAGCTTTTGAGGATTTTTTGGTCTACTTCACTTTGTCAGGCAGGTCCTATTTAAGTGATTTCTTGATTGAGAACAGGTGTGGCAGTAATCAGGCCTGGGTGTGGCTAGAGAAATTGAACTCAGCTTTCCAAAGATGTGATAAACCACAGTTGATTTATGTTTTAACAGGGGGGGCAATCACTTTTTCACACAGGGCCATGTAGGTTTGGATTTTTTTTTCCCTTAATAATAAAAACCTTCATTTAAAAACTGCATTTTGTGTTTACTTGTGTTATCTTTGTCTAATATTTCAATTTGTTTGATGATCTGAAACATTTCAGTGTGACAAACATGCAAAAAAATAAGAAATCAGGAAGGGGGCAAACACTTTTTCACACCACTGTAGCTTGTGCAGTCCCAAAACCTCAACACTACTCCTAATTCTTGAGATCCAACATTCAAATGTGATGAATATTGGAAATCAGAACATCTACACCAGATATTTAGTTATTATTCCTGTGGTGTGAAGCGGAAATGTATTTTGATTTTACGGTCACTATTTTAACTTTCGATACATGACATGAGTCATCTTGCAAACTTAGCCATTCTAGATATTCAAAAGCAGACCTTTAAGAAGCATCTCTTTAGCTTTTGCAATTCATGAGAGACAACATAACTCAGAACTGAATTTAATTATTAAAAATGTGAACTGAGAGATTGCAGTGTCAGTCAAATAGACAGAGTTTAAAAGTGCCTCTTCTTGTGTATATTAATCAAGCTCTGAAGACTCAGCAGAAATTCCCAGTCAGATGAAATGAGATGGAAACTCAGTAGACAATATGAGTGTTGCTATTTGCACTCTATTACAGTTTAATATTTTCTTTATGTGTTCTGATGAAAGGGACTCATTTCTCCATCACGGGCTTTTCTTGCTTTTTGCATAGGTTTGCAATACTGTTCAATTGTCAAGCTGATTTATTCATTTATTTTTAAACATGAAAAAATCCAAGTCTAGTATAATGCTTGAAGTAGACATATTTACCATATACCTTTGTGTGCCTTATACTTTAGGTATAGAGGACTGGAAAGATATGTTTATGTATATACAAATACTCACACAATAAGCATTTCTTATATTTCCTATAATCTCTTTATCTAACTATGAGCCCTTGTATCAAAATCATCCTGAAAAATAATGGAATTATTCAGTTTCTCCTTAGAACTTCCTGAGACCCTGGAAACTTGAATCTGGATGCAATGATTTGCTAACTGATGTTGTTAGCATGCAGAACTTTATAATAGAAAATTAGCTTCAAAAGATTCAGAACATTTTAGCAGCCTTTTTAAACATTATACGGACATTGTAAATATCTCGAGATGTGCTTGAAATCTAGTAGTGTTAATGTATAAATATACATATTTTCCTGACCTTCAGAACCCAATGAAAGCAATTTTTACAGATAAAATGTTAAATATGCACAAAAATAATCTTACCAATTCACATTTGATTTGCTGTGTGATACACCTGTTTCTGAGTCACTTTGACACTGATGTCTCTGTAGCTTGGCTGAGTTGGTTTAATGAGCACTACTCTAGTTATGCCCTATAGTGTGATATCACACTCTCAGTGAGGGAATAAAAATATTTGAATCAGCCAAGCAAAGCTGTAAAAGAGCAAAGGAGTTCCAGAAATGTTTCACATTAACAGAGGGGGGTGTTGCAAGATAAACGCAGTCAGTGTTAACCTGCGACACTAGGCATTTGTCAGACATTAGTACAGTCTCTCTGCCCTGTGTCCAGAACAGGCTGCAACACTGCCCACCATATGGAGCCATCTTTGGAAAACCTGTTTGAAAAGCATCACATTTTTAATGCAGAGCACCATCTCCAACAGAACAACCCAATATGCTGCAGATGCAGATTTGATGATGGGTAATAACTAATAAGAAATGAAATTCCAGGCATTATTACTGAGCATATAAATCACAGTGCATTGCTGAAAGTGCAATGCGTTTTAATAACAATAATGTGACAAAGCCCATCTGAAAATAAAACAGGAAAAAGATCTGCATCTTTTAAAAACTTTGCATGAAATGTATTATTTTATTCAAGGATATAACTTCATTTAATCCTATAATTTGAAAAAGATCATTTCTATCTCTACTTTATCACTGTCCACATTGCTCCTCATTTGCAAAAAAAAATGCAAAACTGACAGAGCAGTTTGCATAAGCTTGTTCATTATTTTAATTGATATATTCTATGGAATCGAAAGGTTTAGAGAAAAGGGTCTTAGCTGGCCAGGAAATATGTTTACACATGTCTATGAACTTAAATGAAATCAGTTCATTTGGAAATGAACGTATTGGAAGAATACTGTAGGTGATCTGTTTTCTTTATATGTAATTAAAGAAACAAAAATTACTATTAATAATATAACTATTTAATAATCTAAAATATATGACCACTATAAAAATCTATTATTAGCTACTAAGCAAATGATTGTTCTCTTGTTTTTTCATTTTTTAGAAAAAATGAGATATTTCTTACCTACTAAAGAGAATGCGTACTGTAGCATGCCTGACAAAGAACTAAAGGAGTTCCCATCTTATTAATAGGTTTTATTTAAACTAAAACCCTTGAACAGTCAGAAAATGACTAAGTAATATCCCTTGAACAACAACATAACCATCTTCTAGTCTCATCACATCAGACCTCAGAAGCTGTACAATGGCAGACCTTCCAGGATAACCATCATGATATAATTGTTAGACTTTGACCAATTCAAAAACCCTAAAACTCTGCTCATTATAAAATGGGTATTTTTTCACCTAAAATCTCCACCACTGAGCGTTTTCTCCCCATTAATCCCTTACGTGTACAGGTTATGCTGATTACTAATTCCAGAGCCAAACAGAAAATGTGTTTAAACTCACATTTTAGTCCTGCAGTTTACCAATTGATATATGTGCATATGGCCATGACCAAGAAATGCTGAACCTGAAACTTTCCTTTCAACAAACTGGAACATAGTATACAATATTGACATTTAAAATAATTGTTTAATAATGGTAAAAATATTCTATACCCAGAGTACAATGAAAGAAGCTTTGCTAAACTGTGACAAAGGGAGGATGCAACAACAGCTAACTGCCTTTTTAAGGAATTTTTCATTTAAATTTTAAAGGCTAAACAGCTTTATAATTGAATAAAGCCATTGCTATGTTGAATGAAATGCCTGTGAATGGTATGTTGAATGGTATGTTGTGAAATGCCTGTGAGTTTGAAACAGAACAAGGTTGCCTCTGAAAATGAAAAAAAAAAACATGACATGAAATAAAGAAATTAAAAACATTTTAACTAAAGTAAATAAGGACCTGGATTTAATCTCAATACAGTACATACTACTTTACAGTAAAGTTTCAAAACCAGTACATTAAATTTAGAACAATCTAAAACAAAATCTTTACCATCAATTAGAAAAAACGGCCTTTCAGCAGAAGAAAAGAGGTAATCCTAAAGATAATGCAATAAAATATACTACCTTATCCCCAAGCCTCCAGTGCAGCACATCTCTGTCACTGGAATAAAATGTGCATCTGTGCCATGAGGCAAGACTCCATTTTAATGATATTACTTATTTAGCAACTACTGTATCTTGTAAATCAAAGTTTTGTAATGTACAACTACAAGGGTAATATTTGCCAACAGATGCGCATCACAAAAAAAACAGAAGGTGAACATCATTTACTGGTTAATTGAGATACTTACACAGCTGATTTTTTTATTTCTGAAGATTAAGCTTCCAGGGCTTAATAACATAGATATCTGGCAGGCAGTGAAGCACAGCTATTTAGCCTGATTTGTCTCCAGTGTAAATGAGGGTAACAATGTCAACTGTCAGCAATAGTTGTCTATGTCAAGCAACTATGGGAAACACAGGTTGATTTCCTGGAGTGATCTCTTACCTTCCCTTCACAATTTCAATATCATTCATTAGTGCCAATAAGTTTCTGTAGCAACCACTGAAAAGATGATAGTGAGGTCTTAAAGTGTTACTTAATTACTTACAATCAATTAAATAGATGTTTGACGAGTTAAATTAATGTCTATCCAATATTAAAACAGCTAAGTATTCCTGGCAAGAATTATGGCAATCAGTAGCCTATTCTGGAAAAATAGGGAGCAAGACTGGACTCTGGACAGGACACCAGTTCAAGAACCCTGCTTCTGTTGTGTGATCCTTGCACCTATTTACTATACAGAGTTTCCTCATTAAATTATGGGGACACAGAATAAGTCATAAGAAACAGAACTGAGTCACCAAGTAACATCAAACATCAAAAATATCAGAAGATTTTTTTTAATTTTCTGACAACTATTTAATGCACTGATTTAAACATTCTGCCTTAACTTTAAAAGTTTAAAGCAAATGCAATGTGATATGTAAATGCTGCTTGTAAATAATCTGTATTTTTTGCACAACAGATTTGTCAAATGGAAATAATACAAAATGCAATCTTTGTCAATTCTTTCTTATAAGAAATTATTTCTTATAAGAGGAATAATAAAAAGTTAAATGTTTAGATACTTACAAAGCATTTGCTTAAAAAACACCTTAACTCCAAGCTCCTGAACCATAGCTATCTTTGATCGTGTTCTTAAACGTCAGTGCATTCATTCAAAGTCTCAGTCTCACATTTCTCTTACACAAGCACAATGGTAACCAAAAACATCTTCTATTTCCAGTACTGTACATACTAGTCTGCAACTGTACAATCATGTCATAGAAGAGCAATGCATTTAAATAATGCATGTGTGGGTATGTATTATGTATTATCAATGTGGGGGTGAAATCTGATAAAATGTTTCCACAAAGACAGGAACTCCAGACAAACAGAGGTCTGGAGATATCCCTACAATGTAAATGATTTTTATGTCATCTTCTTTTACATGTTCAAGTGCCAGCAATATTAGTTTAAGGTCTACTTTCATCCAATTTGTTTATGAAAAAATCCAAGTACTCATATGTGTGAGAAATCCATGTATTTTCACTGTGTAATGAGAATATAAAGATATTTTAGTACCAGTAAATTAAGAATAGAGGATCTGTATTTATGAGCCCATCAATAACTCTAGACAAACAAGTGCTGTAGTGAAATAGTCTAGTGACATCCTTTTTCTTCCACTTTTTAATTATCTGCTCAGTGTTAGGTGTGTGGCTGTCTGATGGATAGTTTAAGCAAAATTCAATGAACACTGTATATTTATGCAGAAAGCTTTAGACTATAGGAATTCTAATGGGTTTTGTTAAGATTCTTCAAATAGATTGGTGCCATGCATCCTATCTTTAAGGTGCTTATATATGATTCTGAATTACATGGTTCATTAAATCTAACTATACCTTTTTATTCAGATTATACTGGATGATAGTTCTTTCCTGAGAAGTACCTCGGTACATGGTCACTTAGCTCCTTTTAGAAATTTAAAGTGCAAAGTTTACTTTTGAGCCAAAATCTAAGAAATTCACCACCTGAAGCTTTCCCCTGTTGCCTGGGTTTCAGGAGAAACAGAAGACCTGGGAAAACATTATAAAGCTGTAATATAATATTCGATTAATTTATGGATTGCACCTTAACAAACAAATACACAATTTCAAAAATGTCCACAGAAAAGTTCAATTCATTCATTGTGAAGAACAAAAGAAAGGTTACAAATGAGAGGATGTCTTTTGGTCCATGGAGATTGCCAGCTTACTAGAAGATAACTGATTCAGGGTTCTCACCCAAATGTTTCTTGAAGGAAGGCAGAACATCAGCTTCAACAACTTGGCTGCATGGTTGATTGCTTATTCCAGACTCCCAAAACACTTTGGACAAAGAGTGCCCCTTTTTCTCTGTTCTTAATACACTTTTTCGCTTAATTTCCACTTGAGTGTTATGGTTCATGTTTCACTGCTGATCACAAAGAAGTCCACAGAAACGACTTTGTCAATGCTTTTTGAGGATTTTGAAGACTTGAATTGGGTTTTCTCATAGTCTTCTCTGTAAATTGGTAATTTCAAATCCCAGCCACATCAGCACATGAGGCCAGAGTTTATTCTGGTTTCCATGCCATTAAGCAGGTGAGAGAGCACAGCTCTTCCCCCCTGGTTTGGACACCAGTCCATCGCAGGGATCATCACGAGCTACAAGAGCAATTACTGCCACAGGGACTTGAACCCACACCCACCATGCAACCTAGGTACTGTATGAGCCCAGCAGTCTTCTCTGTATAAGTCTTTTTGCCTTGTAGATGTAGGACTTTCCCTTAATCCCAGGACAGTATCACTCTTCGCTGGACTGAATCCAAAGCAGCAATATCTGTTTTGTAATATACAGTAGCATCCAAAATTGCATAGAATATTCTGAATGAGGTCTTACTTTGTACTATTTTAATATAATATTCCTTGACTTAAGTCCTATGCTTTTTACTATATATCCTAACATTCTGCTTGCCTTTCTGCTGTTTCCCCAGATTATCTAGATGATGAAAATGATGTGTCAATATAAACATCCGTCTTTTTCATAAATGATTCGTTCAAGGTCACTGCCCCGTGTTGTACAGTATTTATAATTTGTGTTTCTTCTACCTGCGTGTACCAGGAGTTTGCCAGTCTTAAATTTTGTTTAAATCGTTTTGATATTCTTTTGTCACTTCTCTTTGTAGATAAAGTTAATCCTGGTTTGGTATCATCTGCAAACCTGACTAGCTTCTTAACTATACCAGAGTCTGGACCCCAGGTATTTATCAAAAAAGAGCATTGGCCCACAGCACATTACTTACCTAAACACTTTTTTCTATTCTCCAATTGGTTCTCAGTCAAAAACATTCATTACCTTGGATTCCTAACACCTGCAATTTAAGATCTTTTTATGGGGAACATAATCAAAAGTAATCATAAAATCGAAATATACCATATCATTATGCTCTTTTTAAAACCATTACTGCTGTTGCCTTTTCAGAAAAATCTAAGACAGTTAAAGGAAGACCTTCCATATCTCTCGCCTATTCTAAATCCCTGTTGAGTATGCCCTAGAATCGTGCTGCTATACACATGATCCCTTAGTTTAGTTTGAGTTATCATTTCCATAATCATCTGTGTAATAGAAGTAAGACATACAGACAAGTCTAAAATTACCTGGTTCAGTTTTCATCCTTTTACAGATGGGTGCTACAATAAGCAATTTTTCAGTCAGTATTACCACTGTCCTGTGGTTGATGTTTTGACTTTTGTCAAAGGCCTTGAATAACATTGCTTGGGTCCTTAATCATCAGGCTCTGGAAATTTGTTTGTCTGAAATGCTTTGTAGGATCTGTTACACCTGTTACTGCTAACCATGAGAATGTTTTCTTTTGGTAAACACCTGAGTTAAATACAGATTATTTATACTTACAATGGATATAAAAGGTCTACACACCCTTATTGAAATTGCATTTTTTTTGTGATGTAAAGCCAGAAATCAAGATAAATCATGTCAGACATGTTTTCATCTTAATGGGACCTTGCAACCAACAAAATTCAATAGTAAAACAAATAGTACACACTTATGCAACCAGGGTGTTGGATGTTTTTTTAATTTCAATTATTTTTCCTAATAATTATCCATTTGTTTTCCTCTTGAATTCTGTTGGTCGCAAGGTCACATTGTATTTAAGTATATTAAGAAACATTAATATTAGTATAATGATTTAATTTATTTATCTCATATACTTAATTAGTTAATTAACACTTTGTTTTTTTCAGTGTCTAAATGTTTCCAATTACCGCTGACTCTCTCAGAAATATGATACTTTCTGAGAAAAATAATATTATTTATTTTAGCTTCCACTGGAATTTGTTTTTCTCTTAGCTTGTGTGTTTGTAATTTAAACGGACTCTATTTTACCTTTCTTCCAGGGGAAATGCTTGTGAACAACTTTTTGTGACAGACATACTGTACCCATCATATCAAGACTTAAGAAGGCCCAAAAACCCTACTTTTTGTTATCTGCTGTTTGGACAATGTGACCCGATGGCCCAAACTGATCTCCTCAAACTTAATTATTAAGAATAAGTTGTTTCTGTCAAATAGTGTGACTTCGGCTGCCCTCATCTCTGGGCCTTTACATGCTTGCTAGAGGTACTTTAAATATTTTGTTTAGAACTTGCCACAGAGGTTAATATTGACAAAGTAACCTCAAACAGATCTGTTTTCGGAAGAACAATTATAAAATATGAGATACCAGAGGACAGAACAGCAGCTGTGCTCCACTGCAATATACAAAAAAGATTAATGTCAATGAACATTTTGTTCCCTCTACTGAAATGAAGGGAATTTGAGAACATTTTGGGTTACAGGCATTTCTTGAAATCAACTCAAGTAATAGATGAGGGATTATTCTCACCTCTTCAATGCAATATTCAGCTCTTCATGGTACATCTTGGGACTTTCATAGAATCTGAGTTGCTGAGTTTCCCCCACGACAGAAGTCCACCCGAGATGTCAGTTGTTTTACAATTTGTCACAAAATGAGACACTGTTGTAAAAAAAAAAAGAGAGAGAGCAATCAATTTTAATGTACGCAGTTGCTAATGTAGCAGATGAGAAATAAATAAATCAATGAAAAGCAGCACACACAGTTTGAATGCAGAAATATAAATGGCTCTATTCCATTAGAGTTTCACATAAATTAAAATTAGAGACTTGTAACTAACTATAAAGCTGTCTCCTGTACTACGAAAAGCAGTTCCTAGAAAACCTTACTTCAAATGATAAATTAGATACTTTAGTATTCTGCCAATGCACTGTCTTGGAAGAGTTTTAATACAGAAAAGGAAAAAAAAACAAATAAGTAAATGCTGAATGAGTCAGAAAGACTTGGACTAAACTTGAAACAAACTCAAATATTCTCTGCAATTTTTATAGAACATGAAGGCCTCAATAAAATGTTATTCGACAGCGTGCCAGCTGATTTGCTTAGCTTGCAGTACTGTATATTCCAGTCTCTACTAGGTATAGTAAGGAAAGAACTGTGTAAATTGTCACTTGCATTTTCAAATGTCATTTGTTGCTTTGAAATTCGAAACAAACAAAACAAAAAATAAATTATCATTATAATAATTTTATTTTATTTCTGTACAAGTATGGCATGCATTTTTGGTAAATTTTTCACATCAGCCTGATTACTATGCTTAAATGTTAAAATACTGAAATTAAATTTGGAGAACTTGAAAACAAAATACCAAAGGAGTTGAGTCAAGTGGTTAATTGTAAGCTAGTAACTTGTTTTAGCTTTCAAATGCAGGGATTCTCTCCCAGTCTATTGTAGGAGCAGCTCTAATGGAGCAACTGTTATAGGGAGAGAAGAAGAACAGGTGTTCACACGAGACGGAGACTCAGCACACTGAATGTCTAAATGTCAGATCAGCTAGGTGTGAAGTTAGACTGGTTTTAGGGACTCAGTTTATACTTGGTAAAATGTTTGAGTGTCTCACAGGGTTGCAGCGAGAAGCGGAATGGCTCTCCCGTTTGTTAAAATGGAACAATGAGTTAGATTTCATTTATGGTTAAGGGGAAAAAGGAGAAATGCATCACTGCTCTCCCATCACTTAAAATTAGGATGACAGGGGATTCCCATGAGGCACAAGCAGGTTACAGACCAAGTCAGGCAGGGAAGGGTTTTTTTCCCCCAGTTTGGGTTTGGCTTCAAAACTGGTTTCACCAGGGATTTCTCCAGGTTAATTGTAAAGGTTAAAGAAAACAGGAAGCAGTTACCCCCTAAAAGAGGTTCAGACATAGTGTAGGTCTTCAACCGCCATGCTACGAGGCTAGGGAGACAAGCCACGGAAGCATTAGCTGAAACTCTGAACATCTTTCGGATATGATATTAATGGAGCTAATTTTGGTTGATAACTTTTCAGGTATATTGTATAAACAACTAGAAGAGTTTTCAAGATACATGGAAAAAATGTAGCTTCTTCAAAATCACTAAATTCTGTTTATTGAAACGGAAAGCATCTAAAGAGTTCTATTCAAGTCAGGTAACAGGTTTAGGAAATAAAAGAAGGTATGAGAGGGCACAAATGTCCTGGCCTAAGCTGATATGCAGTATGGTCTGACGCTACAGGCGGGAAGTATTCTAAAAAATATATGTGAAATAACAACAAGTGAAATAATTGCAAATGTGGAATACTGCCATAAGAATCCCATATTACATTTCATTCCCCAACATACTAAACAGCTGCTACCTATAAAATCCTACACCCCAAGCAACTGTATACTGAAATAATATAAAGGTTTAATTAATTTCTCATTCTGCAGCTGACATCTGAGTTCACAGGAGCTTGTCCTGTGCTGCTTTTGTTGTTACACCTCAGTGATATGGCTAATCATTGTCTAGCCACTGACCTGTGTAAGGTCAGTGCCAAAAACACTGTTGTTGCTTCATGTCTAATTAATACATAGAGGGAATTCAAGGGAATGCAATGTAGAATATTAATTATCTGCCTAAAACTTTAATAGCACAATGATGCTATATTCCTCTTGACTAGGACCACCTATTTCTATAATACTGTCTGCTTAGTTACTTAATTGAATTCTTAGCTAAACCATAATTAATTTTTTTCTAGCTACTGAACTCAAAAGGAGGATATTTTATGTTTATTTCATTTAAATGTATGTTTTTTTTTCCACACCAGAGAATTTTATTGTCTTAAAACAAAAGCATATTCAAAGCAACTCTAAAAACATTATGTACAGTATTGTGCACTTTGTAGGCTGGAAAATCGAAGAAAGTAAAGAGGTGGCTGAATTCACTGAGGCAGGGTGGACTCTTTCGGTCATTTAATCAGGAAATTCTAAGTTTAAAGTAAGAAAGAGAAAGAGAGGCTCCTCTTTACACAAAGAGCAGTAAGTGACTGAAAAACACCCAGGGATCTTTTGCTGAATGAGATTCTTAAATTAGTAAACTAGTAGTAACCTAATGAGAAACACAGTATAATCTCTTCATTTTGTACAGTAACCTTTCTTATGTTCTATATTCTATCATATAAATACAAGTTTTTTTAGAAATAAAAGTTAAAATAATGAAAACATAATTAATTCTCCTCTCTCTGCATCCTTACTTTTCTCATTTTCTGTGTCTCGTTCTTTCATTCCTCCTTGTTGTCATTCTTCGGTTCCAAGTGCAGCATCACCACCGAGCTTCATTTCATTTCAGTTCTGTGAAACCTTGCTGCACCTTACTTCACTAAGATGCTATATTGCTCACTGCATGTCTGGATACAGTATAAACCTAGAGTGCATAGAAGTAAGCTGAAATGTTGTGTCCTCTCTTAATATTTCTTATTGAGACAGGTTGACAATCAGCACTCTTATTAGAGTGTTGAACTCTAATAAGTTAAAATCAACATACTTTTTAATATTTTATCCATCTATCATTTTTTTAATGGCTTCATCCAATTCAAGGTGGTGGCGGACCTGGAGCCTTAATTATATGTGCATCTAAAATTAATAAAAATTCTAGTGTGAAAATATTAGCTACCGGTGACAACATACTGTAAATCACTATACAGTAAACTGGTGAGAAAAAAACAACTGGGAATTCTCTGCGGAATGACTAAAACTAGAACACCACCGGCACTACATTTTTTTTTTAGTTGCAGCCACTGACAATTGCTGAAGATATTTATTATGACATTATTTTCTTAAGTTACACAACTGCTTTCGCTTTAGAGAGCAAATTGTGTGGGTGAGTGCTTTGGAAAAGGTGAAGAGCTGATTTTTTGCGATACCAAGAGAGAGAATTTTACGTTTCAAAGAGTCTAGAGTGAAAAAATGGTTTTGTAAATCCATTTTCACAACTGCTTTTAATGATCTAATTCACCCCGGTCCACGATCACCTGAGATTCAGTTTCTGTCGCATAATCTTTAGTGTGGAAATACTGCTTTGTCTTTGGAAGCATTAAAACTTGAGGACAGTTATGCATCATTTCTAAACAGGAAAGTATCAAATGCGCAAACAAATGCGCTTCTAAACGTATACACTTTCCTCTTCCCAGAAATGTCAAATACTAACACCCTGGCTTATAGCACAGAATCGTTGTATTTCAGAGCAGTATTAATAGCTGTACAGTGAAGTGGGAAATTAACTTGCTAAGATAGAGGTAGGCATTTTATTTATAGATGGACAAGAAATAAATGATAACAAACTGAAGAGAACAATTTCTTGCAGGAACATTAAGGCATCTATGTAAGATGTAGATGTTTCCCAATAGGGACACGATTTCTTTCAGAATACAAAGACAAACAATCCTCCCTTTGGAAATTCCCTTTTTATTTCTGAGGCATTTCCAAAGACAATGCTTGCACTACACGTTTTTATTCTTTCAACCTAAATTATTTGTATTTACATACGGTGCCTTGCAAAAATATTCAGCTCTTGCTCAGTCTAATTTTGTTGAATAAAGAATGATGTATACAAATTTCTTTATGTGACTAGTTTTCATCATAACTCGAATGCTCACACATAGCACTTTCGTGGGTGAAAGAAATTAAATGTTAGCAAAAACTAAGACCTGAACTAGTACCAGTATTTTCCTGCACAGATCTAGGATCTTAAGTAGCACTCAGTAAATTAACTACATATAAGAAAAATACAAGTAGCAGGGCATAGTCTGAATTTCACTCAGATAACAAGATGTGGTGAATTCTGACAATGTAAGAAGAGCATAAGAGCATATGAACAATTACAAACGTGAGGTGCCTGTTCAGCTCATCTTACTTATTCAGTTACTGCTATTTAAACAATCCCAGAATTCCTTCAAACCATTTTCTTAAAGGATTCGATGGTGTCAACTCCATCAGTGTGGTTAGAGAACTGGCTCCCACTTCCACAAACTTCATTTTCACGTGCGTCTCCAGCTCCTTGAAACATTGCTCATTGCGTGGAATTTCAATGCCTTTCAGGATTTTGAAAACCTATACCAAGTACTATAACTAATCTTCACTCAATTGATTTCTGAAAAGATCACCCTCTTTTTCTGTTTCCTGGAAATCACATCAGACACGGTAGAGGTAGTGCCACCTGACCAGGCAAGCCCTTGGATCATATGACATGGTAATATCCAGTCAAGAGCAACTATATTTATAACGTAAACTATGAGCAGATCAGTGATTGAGCCTAAAAGTGCATCAATTCATTTCCATGTCCCATGTTTCTTTTATAATCATAGCTATTTTGATTGAGCAGTATTGTGTTTTAGCAGCCCCTGTCCAAACATGAGTGATCACATTGGTCCTGCCGAAAAGAAACCCAGATGCTCTTTGGCAATCTTAGTTCAGACCCCTTATTAGATTAACCAACAATTAATAATTGAAACTGAAAATTCTTTAGGCCAATTGTTCATTATACAAGCTGCAGCAAAATACTGTATAAGCATTTCAGGCTTTCACTCTTTCATTCATTTGAACTTTAAAAAGGGAAAGCCACCCAGCCTGTCAACCTTGTTTACTTAACACCAGTTCATAGGATCCAAGAACCTTATTCAATCCTTTCTTGAAGTACCCTGTGGAGTCAGCTTTATTTGCACAATTGCTCGCCCTGTTCTGCAATGAGTCACTTGCCAATACCAGAATTAACAGAAATGAGATAAGCCATGTAAGCCTGCAGTATGATGAATATAGCAAAATGGAACAGCTCACAGAACAACAACTTACAGTAGGATGGAGCACTGCATTGCTAAAAACAACTGCCACAATTTCAGGGCTTGTACATAAGTAAAGTGAAGCAGATACTAGTACTTTATTAACATTTTACTTGAGGGCAAACAACTCTGTCTGTCCGTTTCCTGACATAGATTTTCTATTTTAAAATATCTAATAAGCATTGACTGGTGGGTGACAAACTGCTGTATAAATACCTGCTAAGTGTCTAAACCATGAAGGAATTTAAATCTGTGATATTCCAAAGCAGATAAAAAATAATCAAGACTGAAAACTGCAAATCAAAAGTGTTCTTATCATTTGCTGAGAAGGATTAATTAGTGTACCTTTAAGCCAAAGAGATCCTGATAAACCAAAGTAGAAAAGTCAGACCTTGGATTCACAATCTTTTAATCTCAAGCTTTTTTTTTTTTGCTATGGGTTAAAAACTCTTTTGCACCCCAAATAATTAATAAAACAGCCCTTTTATCTTCTGACACCAAATTTACTCTGCTAGCTGACTTATCAGTCTAAAACTTAATTGGGATGCATCAAAAAAGTCAACAGTTTTGTTGATTTGTCTTCCACCAAAGAAATGAAGCATATTAAGAAACTTCAAGGACTCAGAGAGGATAAACACACTGCTGAATTAGAGAATCCCATCTCAAATCACACATTCATATTCTTGCCTCAATTTACTTTATTGCAATGAATTCAGAGCTGTCAAGAAATGCATCCACTTATTGAATTACGCCAAATAGGCTTAGCAAGGGTCTATTAATCCTAAAGTGTTTATAAGTCAGAACAATATTTTTTTACAAAGTACATTGTGTACTTTGTAAAGAAAAAGTACTTCCTCTGAAGCCAGAACATCCCTCATCTTCTGCAGTTCTATATCCAGCTAGTGCTATCATTCCTTGTACTTTTACTCTATTTCCCCACTGTCATTGAAAGCACACCCCAGCACTTTAAGTGTACTATACTTATGTTCAGCAAAGAAGAAATAGGTCATTAGCACCTTGCAAACGAATATTCCAAATATGTTCCTGTGAAATAGTCTCATCAAGGGTGGTGTCACTTGTCCAAATAGACATAGTGGGAAGTAGTATATGAGAGGGTCTCAATAAGAAAAGAGTAAAGGAAAGAAACTTAGCTTGCTTAAGTTCTTTAATACAAAATATCATATAGCAAGAGGGAGTGGGGGGGATTAGTGTTCCCAGAAAACTCTGTAGGTTTGTGTAGTGGCTTATATCCTTATATAAAAGGAAAACAAATATTCTGCTGTGTTTGTAGCTGTCTGCTCTGTCACACTTTCACAATAGTATGTATCGCACATGATTACCATTATGGGGAAACAAACAGCACTAACCAGTTAAAGAGAAGCATTGTGAAAGAGGAGAGACAGCTGTAGAAAACATTTCGGTTTCAGTTTAATTTGTTTCTCTGAGGCAGTACAGTGGCACTGTTGTTAGGATTGCTGCTTCACAGCACTAGGCCCTGGGTTCAAAATCACTTTGTGATTATTTTGTAATTCCTGGGGTGCTGTCTGCTTGGGGTTTGTCTGTTCCTCCAGGTGGTCTGATTTCCACACACAGTCCAAATGATTGCTGGTAGTTTCTGGATTTGAACCCAGGCCCTCACCAACCGCAGAGTAGTCTGGGGATTTGAACCCGGACCCTCATCAACTACAGACCAGCACGCTACATAAAGGCTACATGGCACCATTATGCTAGATCACTAAAGAAAAACAGAATTTAGTCAGCCTAATAAAACTTCTCTTATATACAGTGCATTGTTTTAGTTCACCATGGAAATAATCTGATGATTTTTTTCATATCATTCAACATGAATGTATGCATAGTCAAAACTGAAAATATTAAATCGTCTCTACTTACCCAAAACGTAGTCGGTGATTTTCTTAGCATTGTACTCGTACCAGTCCCATTTTCATTTGGCGGTCGCCAACAGATCATAATGGTCTGATAAGGGCCTGTCAAATATGGAAAAACCTATGGAGTAACCTTTCAAGTACACCTAAGAGAAGTGAAATGGTATGAATCTTTTCTAGCCTCCCCTTTAGCGTTATCTACAACGTACTGAGCGTTGAATATGAGCATTTGACGTTGCTCTCGATTTTTTTTTCCTGCGTGATTTTAAACGCACTTCTGTTTTGTCCGCTATAGTCCAAGAGTTCGCAGGTGCATGCCAGCAGGGCCTGTACATCTTCACATATGGAGGGCTGATCGTCCATGCTACTATAGCTTCGTACCTTTAAAACGTGTGTTAGAGGACTGGGTGATGAGTAACAATGTACTGCATTACTGTTTCAAATATTATTTGAATAATATTTTTTTAAATGTCGTCACATTTCTCTGTTTAGATGTAGACATTGTTAACCTGAATGTAAATACTTCAGGATTCGTAAAAGTCGCGTCGAGTTTTTGTTTACCAGTAACCATCTTTTACAAAAGGGCGTGGATGTTCCAAAATAGAAAGAAAATCCGTCTTAATTGACATTGGCGCTTCTTTATTTCGTGTATTTTTTATAATAATATGATGAACTGCTTTAGTTCGCTTACGCTGACTTATTCTGTCTCCAAGGATCAAAATAGTTTTGAAAAGGGGTGGCGCTACACTCCGCCGAGCTCTACCGCTAACACACTGCTCGTTTTGTAACAGTAGGGTCTGTCTGCAATAAAAATGGTAGCCAATTTAATTTAGGATGAATTGTTACAGGTGACCTTACAGGTGATATAGGTATAGCACAAACTGTTTTATTTCATTGACTCTTCAATGAGGGAAAAAAATTGTTACGAATGTTCGGGAAGTTAATTGGATATGGAACATTTTCCATGATCGCCTGCTTAGACATTCAACATAACATTTGCACAGAAACGGAGAAAATTGTTTGAGGGCGCTCCTAAAATATGCCTAATGCTACTAGTTTAAACAAAAAAGTGCCTTAATCGTGTTACAATCCATGGTAAGTGATTGAAGTGCAGAATGTATTCCACATCTATCTAAATGATTCCTTATTACAGGTGGAACTCACGTAGGGCAGACTTGCATTGGGAATGAAGTATGTACCTAATTTATTAAATAAGCCAGTTATATTGACGAGCCCCAATCAGCACAGTGTTGATTTAGAGCTAACAAAATCTTGACTACAATTTTATGAAGTAAGTGGAAAAGCACTTTATGGGATTATTTTGTAATATATACATGTACACATTTCACATAGACACACCTTTTTTTTCTGGAAAGCTCATGTTTTCTTCATACCATAGTTTTCCAGTTATAAATGGCTTAAGACTGAATTCCCCACAGCTATCAGTGCATAGCAGATACAATATTGAGCTAAAGACCTTTAAGCTATTGATTCCAGTCCTGGGTTCAATTTAAGAGTGAAGCCATGGTGTCACATCATACCCAGATGAAAGTGACATGATCAACTCAGTGTCAAACAGTACATGGAAACAGGGAAGGACATTTGAAATGCTCAACTCACACAAGCAGCATTGAAGCCCCTTTAAATCTTTGCATTAAACTTTCATTAGATTTGTGGTGCTACTTGCACTTACTCTGCCTAGAACACTAAAGCTTTCATAAATGGCCTTTGAGAATTAAGAGTAGTCACACCGTGACTTAGAATAATAAACCGTGTGTTTAATTTCCCACATTACCATATTTGGAAGATGATCCAAAACACAGCAGAATGATGATACCATTTTCAGGGATCTATTCAGCTTACTGTCAGAAGAATTTAAGCACTTCACTTTGACAGACTTTCTACAGTCATAATGGAGAAGAGAACAGAGATCGATGTGCTCTCCTAACTTGACTGACTGGCAGCATATGAACTGTTTGAAAATTGGACTTATATTCCACAGCTATCACTATAGATGGCAAAATTTATTCAGTATAAAATGAAAACAGAATTCTTAGAAATAGTCCATTTGTAAGGCTATTAAGGTGCATGAAAGAAAAACATTTTTTCTGGTTCGTATTTAGAGCATTGTCTAGTGGTTCTTTCTTCAGAATTCAGAAACTTTTTTTCCACAGCCAAACTCTGTGGATATCCTGGTGTTTGCAAGATGTAGATTGTGCTGTAGTAGTAAAAATATCTACTGCGATGATGACCTAAACAAATCAACAGGCCATGTAATGAATTAATGTTAAATTCAATTATCATGACAGTGCACTAATAACTCATGTCATGAGTCCATCACATGAGGACATACTGTATTTTGCTATTTGCATTTCACATACTGTATTTAATCTTAAAATGGATTGACATTGTAAAAAGGAATCATCACTGAAACTTATTTAATTCACTTTTTTAATTTTCAGATACCTCAAGCATTACTTTGGTCCCATAATGAGTGGCACGACATGTGGGGTAGCACAGTTGGTTTCACTGTGTAGCAAGGATAAACGCTAAGGTTTATTTTTAATATGTATTTTAGTTATAATTGTGTTAATCTGTTTCTCAAATGTTCTTTGTTTTTTTCAGCTCACTCCATTGTTTACATATTTTTTAAACCAATTCTATAGATTTTTGATAGATCCCACTTCTTAAAAATGTGTCTGTCACACTAGATTTCTTTTGTATTCCCAAACATACTTTTAAAATGCTCTTCAAAGTTTTGTCAGAATCATCCTGCTAAACAGAAATGAACATTATATTAGGAAAAACCAATTATGCTGATAGAATATTTTTCAAAGCACTGACCCTTAAAAATGTATTTAAACAGGGCCTTGTTTTAACTTCCAATGCTAAGAATGATCAGTTTATGCCTGGTTCATGAGCACTTTAAGAAATGCATGTTGTGAAACCTGAACATGTGTTCATAATATTATTGAAACATAATGCAATTGTACTGTAGTATTCGAGTTACTTTGTTTCATATATCCATGTAAATAAGGGGTTGTCATCTGCAGTTCTCTTGGGCTGCAGGATCTTTTCAGGGTTTAAATGGCACTTCCAATCTTTTAATCTCTGATTAGTGGATTTTATTGATTATATGGATAAAAGATCAAATCAGTGGATTCTCAGGTCTTAATCAAGTGCTAATTGATAAATACTTATAATACCCAAAGAAATCTGTTCTTTTTGTTCTGGTGAGAAGTGTAGTTGCCTGTCTGTGATATTGATTCTATTATAGAATATTTTGTTGCAATGAGACTAGAATAAAAGAACACGGTACATCGGAATAAATATATTTACAGAATGGAAAGGTGTCGTTCATATCTGAGTGTGTGACCCAAGTGAAATGTCTAAGTCTTCACACGTTTTTCCTGTTCAGCAGATATACTGTGACACTGGGTCTTGCTTTTCAGGACTGTATAGATGAATGAAGGCTTATCATGAAAATGGAGCTGTATCAATGTGAGCAACAGTATCACCATTTCTTGACTCTAGAAACTGAGCAGACCTAATCAATTATCAGTCACTCAAGGCTGTGGGGATCAGCCTAATTAACTGGCAATTGTTCTGAGACGTAGTTCACAAAGGGCTCTTGAAAAATATTAAGATTCGTACCGGCGGTTACAGATTTTGATGGCTTGTCACAGAGGGAGTTTGGTTAACCTACTGAAAATAAGAACAGGCAATGAGCTGGGAAACTAAAAGAGAATCAAGATGTATTTGTTAACAGTGTCTTACACTTTATTTCAGGAGCCTCCGCTTTACAGGAACATAATTTCACAGTTAATTTAACCAAAAAGGATAGATTTGAATACCACAGGAATAATTTTCATTTATGATACATCATAAAACAAATCTACATTGAAAGTTGCTGTGGACCATTATATTTTCACTCACCAAGTTGCCAAAAGTGGTTAAATGAGATTATAGTGAGAGTTGTTCTGTGTCTGTATTTCCAGTCACTGGAATGATTTTCTCTCCTTAGATTTGATAGCAACTGTCAATTGTGTCTTGAGTAATAGCTTAAGATAAAATATTTTTGGTGAATGGTCATTTCAATTTCTGGAAGTTTAGTTTAAATTCAGGACATTGTATTTCAGTACAGACCAAGGATATGGAGAACAGGCAGTGCACCCCGTCCAACACCAGCAAGAGATTGATTTAATACATACCATCTACTGTACACTGAGCAAAATGGTGTGAAAAAATCTGTCTGCTCTCTGCTATGGACATGTGTGATTCTTAATGTCTACTCTGCTGAGTTTGCACTGAAATCAAACAAAAATTACACCCACTCTAAACTTTAGTTAGTAGAATTGTCATCTTGTCAGAACAGGCATTTCTGATGGTCCATTGCTACTAAACTAATACCTTAAATCAAATATGTCAAATATCTATGACATTACTACTATTGTTCTGTGATATTTTTTCTTTAGGTTTTGTTTGTAATGTGCTTTCCAGAACTTCTGCCTTTGAAGTCGTACTCATTAAAACTAGATCCACACCAGGATCTCTCAATAAAAATACCACCCAGTGACAATATCCACCTCATTGCTGTTGTTTTTAAACTCATATTTCACCGATGGACAATTATCATATGAGTTATTATAGTATGAACTTGTAGAAGGTACATAGAACTTTACTCAGAGACTGGGGTTTCATCAGTAAACTCATTTCAAGATCCAAATGCAAATACTAGTAACATTCATTTGTCTGCTGCTTCAGTAATACAGACATTTCTCTGGCTGGATTTAAATCCTGTTTGAAAGCAGTCAGATATGTTTACGTCTATATATTGCAGGTAATTCTATTATTTACATTTCTTAAGTTTCAAGGGATATTTTTTGTTTGTTTGTGCTTTAAAATGTCTATATATGTTGTTCTTCACATTCAGATGGCTCTATTTGACTTGCAAACATCTGCCTTTTCAGTAAGATTTTCATTTTTGCTTGTTCCACCTATCTAAAATTCTGCAGAACAGGAGAATATTAAGCAGACTAGCCTAAAGGCTTTTGTGCTGTTATGAGAAGAAAAACAACACATTCCAAATTGGAAGCAAGACTCATTTAACCTTGATAATTGCTTGATTGTTTTTCTTTTCACTCAGGCAGGCTCCAACAATGTTTGATATATAGCGGCAGATATTTGAAATTAGAGATGCTAAGTAATAAAAATGAACCAGTGTCCTTTGTTGTATATATTTGGAATTATTTTCTCTTCCAACATCAGTTTGATGTTGCATATGGCAACAACTGCCAGATGGTTGTGAAGGATGTGAAGACAACAAAACAGTCTGTGTGTGTATGTGTGGGGGGTTCTGGTTTATTCTCCTGTCAAGCTTATAAGTTCATAATAAGCTTCTATGAACAATCTGAATGCTTAAGAAACCCAAAACAAAACACCATTTTTTCTCTGCCTGCTTAGCCAACAACTACTTGATTGAAACTTTAATAGAATAATCACCATATTATGCCTTTTTAAAGGTTTTCAGGTTTCAAGTTAAAGTTTTGAAGTTAGCTGAAATTCCAACTTTCTAAGGGCATCAAATGCACATTTAAAAAGCCTGATTAAGCAAATTATTACTCCAGTCCAGGTTTAAAAAATAATTAAAATGCTTCATTTGGGAGAACTGGGATTGGCCCTCCTCTAGGGTAGGGACTGGAAACTCAACTCTAGTCCTTGTGGGCTGAATTCCTGCAGGATTTCTGGGTATATTTAATTGAATAAGTTATGAAAACTTAAGGAAACAGTAAAGAAAATTAAATAGTAAATTTAAATAAGTGATTAACATCAGGAGTGGATTGAAAATCAAAGGATCTTCATTTCTCATTCTAAATCAAAGGCAAACATTATCTATATGCTATCACGCCTAACAGCCTGTCTTAAAATAAAATACATTAAAAATACTCTTAAACTATCCAAGATTCAAATAAAACAGGACTTACAAAGTCATATACGTAGAAAAAAAAACAAGCTAGAGAAGGTTAAAAAATCTGAAACAAGGTGCAGTCTGGCTATTTACTGTACATGTGTGGTTGAGAGTTTCTATAGATTATGTTTTTCAACATATAACAATCACAAAACAAAAATGAAACTTCTTTTCTTTGTTCCCTAATCCATGCAAACTAAACATCTGCCTTTTAATTAGCTTTTTTAATGAGAAGTCTTACAGGAATAGTGTTAATGCTATTTATATTCATGGCATCATAACCTTAGCTGTATAATACCCCACTGTCTACACTGTCTCCCACTGTTACATTCCTAATTACATTTGGTGCTTTGCTCATGCTTTTCATGTTTTATCAGAATCCTCAACACAATTCATAATTGTTCTCTCTGGTGGAAACCCAGGGGGGGTTTGCAGTGCTTTTTTTCAGCCAGAAAAGATGCCGTAATTCAGAAGAAAGCCCTGTGTTAGCTGCCTTTTTCTGATTTACCAAACTTATGATCTAAATGTTAAGACTGTAATCATCTTTCCAGTTGCAAATGGTACCACAACCCACTCTGTTCTTCTGCAAAAGAGAACAAATTATTAATTGTGCTGGACCAGGACATGCTGACAAAATGCATGGAAAAGAAGCGATTATCACCTGTCATGACAAAGGGTGTGACAAAATGAAATGGGAGAAAATAGAATTATACTGTACATATGAATAACACTTATAAGACTACAGTTGGCTGATACATGAAAAATATGGTCACACGGCAGAATTAGGTGCCAGAGCTCGTGTGGAACTGAGCTTGCAATAGAGGGTTGCAGGGCTGGCCTTTTGGTGTAGCAGGTTATCCACTGTTAGTAGAATGGTGCTTTGTGACTCTTAAAGTGTGTGTGACCATTTTTTAATTCTTCAGGATTAAAAGATAAACTATAAAATGAGGAAACCAGCAGCCTTCTTTCTTGATAATTTTTCTACTTTTTCTTGAAGTAACTCATGTAGCTCATTTAAGTCCAGCATCTCTTCTTCAAATAGAACAAGAAACATTCCATTTATAGAACTAGAACTAAAACATGTAAACATTCTTGAGTCTATTAATTGCCTTTCCAGTCGTGTTGTTTATCTGGAGTTTTTCCTTATTAGTTAAATACATTTTTTCTTAAAAACAATTTTAGATGTCAGGTTATCCATGGAAGTTTGTTTTAGAACTGACATTCATTTTTTAGCATATACTCATTAAGTGGTCTCAAGGTCCAATGACAGCAAATCACTATAGCTCCAACCCATTGATACCAGTTGTGAAGATGATGAAGACAAAGTTCCAGTCTTGTTTTATACCCCATGTGTGGTACTAATTGGGGTAGCAAGGTCAGATAAAATCACTATTATCACTCGTCCTAATGGTCTAACTGATTTGGAAAGCTAATAGGGTAGACATTAAGACGACATGCAATCAACAGGTGCTACATTCCAATGTTCATCATTTGAGCTGTCTGATTGTTTACTGCAACCATTATTCATGGTAGACCTCATTAATGCTTTGTTGTTAAGGGAACAGGTTGTGCATGAAACATGTGCATCATGACATCCTCAATGCAAATGACATTTTATGAAAATAATTTCTTTTAATTCAGATTGGTAACACACAAAAGACAAGTACAATGTACAGTGAGATTTTGCATTATCCAATTTACCAGCACACCACCTCTCTCCCCAACTTCAACCCCATACATTTATTAATCGCTAAGTTCCGATTTGAGGATTTAAGGGGTGGGTTTTGCTTCATACAATATGCATGGTTGGAGAGCCATGCAAGTCGTATAGGTAAGGATATCAAATTACCACTATTAAACTATTCAGTATAATCTATGTTCATCAGCTGGTTCCAATGTCTTCATCAATAATTTATTGTTCAAGGTTTGTCCACAATTCTAGCGGTTGTTATCAGTCAGCAGTCTCTAGAGTTTTCTGCATCATATTTTTGCTGTTGCAAGTGGTAGGAATGACATCTCAGGAATATATATATATAAAATGTCCTGAAATATATATTGCAGAGGCTGCAGATATCAATCTGCAACTATCAAGAAAAAGACATGCACGCTTTAGCTGCAAAGACATGACAGCTGGTTTTTGTCAGCCATGCTGCGATTTTTTTCATGAATGTCATTTTTCATTACAGTGCACTCCCAGTTGTAAGGTTAATTTCGCTTTGCAGTAGCAATTTGCCGTGGTTGGCGTTACTCATATCCCAGTAGGCCTTTTTTGCATCTCAACAGCATCTTCCAGTTTTACAACAAATGTTGCTATGTACACAGTTTTATGTGGATATATCTTGAATGTGGTGGTTTAATCGGTGCAGTGATTTTTTTAAAGCTAGGCAAAAGCAGAAAGGCCTTGGAGAGCACCCCACAAAGAACGTGGGACACTTTTTAAGCAGCTTTATGAATCCATAGAATTATATCTAAAGATCAATAACCTGAGTGTAATATGCTCTAACAGCTTACAAAACAGATGTTAATGTGCATACACAAGCTAGCATCACAAATGAAATTAGATGAAATTATGTACTGAATATTTTGTGAAACAGCAGTAAGCATATGCTTAATTAAATCAGGCAAAGTGGTGGCTCAGCAAAACAGTCTGCATAAGTAAGAAAGTTAACTCTTTTACTATGGACACTGTTTAGAGTTTTAGAGATAAATCACTGGCTGTGGTCATGACATGGAAGACATGTTTGTTGCACCTGTTCAAATAGAGGTTTCTAGTTGATACTGATTGATTAAATCACTATGCCATAGGCCATAACCACGTTTCATGCTGTCCTCAAAATCAAGTAAAAAAATCCTACTGTTAATGAGAATTTTGCAATGATGCAGCAGTTTCTTCTAGTCTGCTCAACAGCTGAGATATAACTACACTAGAAATGTACCTGGCAAGTAAACTCACTCTTTATAATATTGTGTATTTTCTTCAGTTTGCTAGACTTGGAGCACAGCTAGAACTACAATAACTGATTTTGTTTTTCGAGCAAACTGTTTCAAACACTTAGACACTGAAGCTTTCTGACATCATTCAGTCAAGGACAGTTCTCAATTCTGTTATGTGTAGTAATTAGACTGTGAGGTGGTCTTAGAATTGGTGTATGAATGAAAATAATACTGTCTTTTGTACGTACCTGCCACTCTCAATCTCAAATATACAGTCAACCCTTTTTGAACAGTAGATGTGAATGCAGTTACAACAATGTTGGTAATGTCCGTCATAGCAGAACTAATACCTTGCCAGGTATTTTCAATTAGGTTCAAAGAATCTTTGTGAAAATGGTAAAGGGAAGATAAAAACCTTCACTAAGTCAATTGGTAGGCAAGGACATTGTGACATGCCTTACATCTAAAGCACCTCATATCTATGTATTTTTAAAGTTAAAATGTGCTGCTGGTTTATTTTTATATTTTTTTCAGGATCGCCATGACAATGGACATAAATGTGTTATTAAAAACCACTTCTTACCCAGGAATAAAAACAAAACGTCTAATAAGAGAGGAAACACATGTGAACACATCTGTGGTAAATGAGATTTGGGCATCACTGTCTCATAAACACCACTCAGAACGTCAGAATCTGCACACTGAACAACCTAACCACATTAAACATTCTGCACATAAGAGCTTGCACATAGGCATCAGGGTTGATAAACACCTGTTGGTTAATTACTTAAGAAATTAAATTGTACTTGTAGGAGAAGCAATTCCTAGCCCTTAGTTCAGACTCAGCTTCTGTCTGTAAAAATAATCACTGTGTCTTCTATCTATAGCAATGATGATGGAAGCAGGTGATGTGTATACAACATTTTATTTAATAAAATAATTAAATCATGTTTCTTTTCAGGAAAATAAACGGCAAGCATTTCAAGCACTAAAAATCATTGACTGAAAATGTCTAATGACTACTTCAAGTTTAAGATTAAACACCATGGGTCACGAGTAGATATTGAGTGCAGGTGTACTTAGGATAGAAAAAAGAAGGGACTTCTCACAATGAATTGTTGAATTCTGGAAGATTCCGGGATTTGTTTGTTGCTGTCAATATAAAGGGATTACTGACATCTTCTCATTCTTGAAAGTCCCAATCTGAAGCCCAAGATTTCAGTGTTTTGCTCCTTTAGCAATTGCACTATGAAGTGAAGACTGTTAACTTTCTTCCTTATATTCAGGGCGAACAGTTTTACATTCATGTATGCAACAGCAGTAAGGACAAGCAACATGCTAGAGGCAAAACATGACATTCATAACTGTAATAACGAGTGAACACATTGTCAGTAATTAAGATGAACAACCCAGAGTCAGCATCCCCCAGAACAATCTGTCACAGGTCATTTGGAAAATAAAAATGAGCACCATTATCACTACTTTAAAAGAAACTAAACTATAAAATGAATTTAATAAAACGTTAAGCACTTTAACAGATATTTCAGAACAAAAATGATATACCTGAAATTTACGTACACATAAGAAAAAAGAGTAAAAGGTAAATGCTTTTCATTTTATTTTTTAAATATTTCTTTTTAATATAATAAACTGTATCTAATATTTTTTCCTAGGCAGGATTCTTTGTATTTGTCTTCTGGATAGGAGGCTGTAGGCAGCCAGAGTTTGAGGCCAAACAGACATTTAGCTGTGCAGGCATGCAGTCAAACAAAATGACACAGACCTGTTTTAAAACAATCTTTCAATGCCAGAAAGTAAAGCAGTCAGACTGAGACAAACAGACCTGAAAGAAATAGCTTGTGTTTTAAAACTCCTATTGATATGTTTCCCTCAGGAGAATATGGACATTATTTTTGAATAATTAGGTACTCATAGTATGCGGCTTTGGGAAATCATTATTACGGAACAAAAAAAAAAACACTCATTAGCTTGGTGTGTTGCAAAATTGCCATGAGGGACTATTGGAAGTGTGAGCAGGTTGGGTCTTTCTGACCCCAGGTTTACTTGACAAATCAGATGTAATTGCAGGCTTGGGCTTAATGAATTTGCTGAAAAAAGGATATTAATTAATGGTGGGAGGATTCATTGCCGTATTTCACACAATCCATGTTGTGCCAGTTTTCATCAACCTATTATTATTGAATTCTACTCCCGCTGCTACTGCTGTTAATAACATGCTTGGCGAAAGTGAAATCAAAAGAGACATGACCTGGTTCTTGTTAAACAGAGATGATTAGAGCACATTTATTTGTTCAAAATGCATTTATGAATTAGAAGAGATTATAGACCTGCTAGATTCCATGTCTCAGAGTGATCATACATTTATATTATGTTAATGCTGCGGGTACAAATATCTCAAGAATTTTACAGAACAAGGGTATATTGCAATTTCTACATATCATAAAACAAGAAAGAAAAAAGGTTATCATTTAAAAAAATATAGCAATAATAAATTGAATTTATAAAATAGGGTATATAAGGCATACCGAAAATGGCAGAATATTCCACAGTTGCAGAGCCTAATAATTAATAATCCTCTTTTTTTCACTTTAAAGGTCACAGAGGAGTCCGTACTCTGATTTAAAAACACAATTAAGAACATCCATCCATGTTCTAACTTTGTTTTATTTATTACAGGGTTGCTGGGGAGCAGAAGCAACATGCAATAGGCACAAGGCAGGATACATCCTGGATGGGACACCAGTCCATCACAGGGCACACAACAACAAACACACTCACAATTTTCCCAGAAGCCAATTAATAAGTCTCTGGGCTGTGGGAGGAAACTTATACAAACGTTGGGAGAACAAACAAACTCCACGAGATACAGTAGCACCCCTGGAACTGAATCCAGGCTCCCAGGGCTGTGAGAAAGCAATGCTAACCAATGCACCAATGAGCAATTAGGAACATATGTTATTAAATAAATAAAATACTTATGCCCCAAATATTTATATACACATACCTTATGTCACAAAATATATATTGTAAATGTTTCAGATCAATCTGCAATCATCAAGAAAAAAACGTGCTTGACAGCTAGTTACTGTCATCCACGCTGTCATTTTTTTCCAATGAAAGTCATTTTTCATTACATGTTCATGTCTTCATTTTGAGTGGTTTGTATCAAATTAAACTGAATATAAAGCACTATATATTATACTGAACAAATAAAGATTATTTTTGTTTGTATGCACTAAACTATATTTTCAAACAGGTACTGACAAAAAATAGAAGTTATGAATGGATTTTTCATAGCGAAGGGCATTCATTACAGTACCTAGGTGAAGGAGTCTGTCTTTGTTTATAAATACAAATTGCAGTCCATAAGAATGGTTACAGAAAGCCATTCAGCTCATCTAGCCCATTTGGTAGTTAGTGATGATAGACCATCATACATTCCTTGCTCTTACACAAATAGGTGTCAAAATAGGTGTCTTTATTGCTTTATTAACATGCCCCCAAAATATAAGCCCATGTACTTTCAATTGCAGGCTGGGGGAAACTATTTGTAACATTACTTAAAACAGTGATCTTGACAAATACAAAAGACTAGTCCATATCCCCTCCCCATAATCACTGGCAGGGGTGATTACAAGTGTAATGAGGGTTAATTACTGAGCTACTGACAAGCTGATATGAATTTCTTTCTGATAGTATCCTGCATTGATAAATGGTATGCTGTACAAACAAGGCTGCAAGAGCTTCTGCGCTAGAGAGCAGATGTTATTCCTGCGTTTCTGACACAGGGAATGATTGGTTTTGTGCGTAATCTATGTTTTGCAGGTCAATGAGTCCTGCTGGGAGAAAGCAGCAGACATCATCCTGTTTCCTTGGAGATAACTATTGATACAGATGTCCACTCCACAGTGATGCATGGAATTCTCCACTGTGTGGGTGGATCATTTTAAGATAATTATCGCTCTTCCTCCAGCAAAAGGAGTCTTGGTTCTCCGCTATACAGTATCTTCTTATGACCTGTCAACCATCTCCCATGCCATTTAAAGGCTATCTCCATTAATGGTGATAACTGGACTTTCTTGGGATAATCTTTAATGACCGTACAGTATATAGAAAACTTTATTTTGCGATAAAAAATATCCTGTATTTCATCAACTGCATCAGATGTCTTACATGATATGCAGTTGCAAGCCTGGAGCCAAGTAACTTTAAGCTTAGACAGACCTTTTCTTTTGTTGTAGATTATATACAAGGATGTTAAACAATAATTCATGGTGGAAAGAAATTGATGTATTTCACCGTAAAATGTAACATTCTATATTGTGCTATAGGAAAAATTCTCTACGATATTTAAAAAGAAGTAGATAAAAAATATGACCTGTTTAGGTTTTAATTGAGATTAGCTTATCCCACTCTGCTCTGTCCCCGGGGCATTAGTTATTTTAAAAACGGTCTCACACCTGTAGGCTGTGGGATAGCATGAACTGAAGTTCAAGGGAAATAATTAAATTGCTGCTTGAATTCTGAGCATTAATGTCATGGCTGCCCAGTTCTGCGCCTTGAGAGCTTTGAAATTCATACTGAATGAAATCTTAATATTGAATTGGATCCTTAATTGAACTTTTTTTAAATTTCATCTCTCACAATTTTTGCAAAAAAAAACACTTGTGCTTATGAAGGGTTATTCTAGAAACATCATAAATTAATCTCAGCTATCACTTAAATAATCTAAATCCTAAAAATCGTGGCTAGTAATCTTAAATCCAGTGTAGAGCCTACAGTAGCACAAGAATAAGTTGTCTATAGACCTATGCGGAGTTATAGCTCTTGGCACTTTGCCTCTTTTATTTAGTTCATTCTCAAGAACATTAATTTCCTTTTGAAAAGATAAATGAGTGGTCAATAACCTGAGAAGAGTTATCTTTGATGAATACAATTCAACAACCATTTTTATTGTTCTGTTTTTTACAGTGCATGGTATAGTGTAACCACATATGAATATCAGTTATGTACTTAGCCAATCAGTTTCCAATTTTCTCTACCCATAAAGTCACAGAAAAATCAAGCATAATAAAAAATAGAAAAAGAATTGAAACACATCAGTGTTTGCAAAGTAAATTGAACACTACTTTGTAACTGGCCATCCAATATGGCCAGTTACTAAGTTCCTTTTTGGCACTTGGGCACTCACTGGCTTGTAAGTATGAAAGCATATCCCTTGAGCTAACAAATCAGATACACTGGGGTCTAATTAAGTCATAAAAGGCTTTCTTTTGAAAAAACATGACTTTGTGATGAAGAGTGAAAGTCATTCTATCCAATGGTAAAAGTAAAAAAAAGATTAAACCGGTGTAGATATCACACTGGATACCCACGGTTGAAGATTTATTTTCTTACAGCATATCTGAAAATATGGACTAAACTGGCATTTCACTGCAGATCTGGCAAAAGCCAGGGCAAAGCTACTGTTGAAAGACAATACATACTGTAGGTGTTATTTCAATGAGATATCACATTGTGTTTCTGATTTCACTCTTGATCTTGTGCCAGATCCCTCTTTTCATGGTATGACCACATAAGATACATATACTGTAGATACCAATTTCAGTATCTCACTTGGGGGTGCAGTTGAGAATTTGGGATCAAGCTAAGAAAAAATATTTATTTCAGATACTTGACATTAATACTTATCTGTATACTGTACAGTATAACTCTATAGTTCTCAGAAGGTTCTGCAGGAGAAGTTTTCATAATGTACCAGCACCGTGATAAACAAAACAGTCCAGATTTCCAAAAGTGTTGCTGAGGCTTACCTGTCTGATAAAAGAAGTGGGATTTCTGTTGTCAGATAAAACTCTCTGAGTCTGGCCAAATGCAGACGCTACCATCTGCTCATCCATATTGTGCTAAAATGTAAAAGACTAATTACAAATATAACCTAAATGAGGTACAACAACTACAGTCAACACTGTTGTACTCTTCTATAATTAAAACATGCTGAATAATTCCATAAGAGGCTGTGCAAGGACATTTCTGTATGATCATTACAGGGTTGTGTGGATAAATTAGTGTAGGTATGGCAACAGCAAATGAATCGGAGATCCTTCTGTTATTACATTAAATTAGATTCACAAGATAAAATGAGACCAAGTCGAGCTGAGTCTTTCACAGTTCAAGCTTGCAGAAGTTATTCAGACTTATATTAAAATAATCTGGCTCACATTGATTTCTGTATCATCAAAGATCTGCGGGACTCCAATCCAACATTGATCCAAATAGTAGACAGTTACACTTAGTTCAAAATGTAAAAGCCTATGTTGCTTCTTCATCATGACACAGCATAAAAAATACATTGCCCCCCTTCTTTTTATAGTATTGGAATGAAAGATTTAGAATTTGCATTCTTCATCAATATCCTGGGAAACTTGACATCGACACTCTTTTATAAACCTGCTTGCTTGTCATGAGTCACTTACTACCGCATATCGGTTCCAGGTTCAAGCTGCATGCTTTCATACTTGATGACAGTAACATACTTGATAACAAAAATGAGAAAGGCCCTTATCTTGAATTAAGAGTCTTGTCAATCATCAACATTTGTTGAATATGTTCAGTTCAGTCACTGATCCAGTCAATTAACTTTATTGAGAGAAGCTTGAATGGAAACCAAAGATGTTGATGTCCTCCAGGAAGAGTGTTGAAGTGGTTCGTATTGTTTACCGTTTTGTTCTTACTTTTGAATATTCTGGCACTCTCACCTGGCGTTGTGGCCGAAGAGCGCCCGGCTGAGATGCGCGGCGAAGGGCAGGATGGGAGGAGGGGGGACTGAGGGCTACTGGCCAGCGCAGGTTGACCATCTGGTGCGATTGCACATTGTTGTGGGCTGTTGGGCTGCCATGTATGGCTGCCGGTTTATACCCTTTTATACCTGTACCCACTTAACCACCCTATAGTACCTGTACCCCAAGTGACCCAAGTGTGTTATAGCCCGATTACGCTGTATTTGTGTGCCACAGTCTTTGCTGTTCTGCTGGGATTAAAGAGCACTTTCCGCTCTAAGAGCCTGAATTTCTCTTATAAGGTGGATGCAGGTGGTTACATTACCTGTAAAACGCTTTGAGTGGAGTGTGAAGAAAAGCACTATATACATATAAGCAATTATTAATTATTATTATAATGTCTTACTTTGAGTTTGAAAGTTCTGAGTGTAATTAAAAGAAGCAGAAGGCTTATTGCACTGGTTCAAATCTGGGACTCTGACACGCAAATATAGCGACGATAGTGACAGCACAAGTGCAAGTAAGATGCAGAATAGAAGTGAAAATGCGAGTGACGTAATTTGTGAACCATACCAGCAGTGCTGTAATTCTAATTACAACAGCTTGATAAATGTGATGTGCAAGGAAGCAGAAGGGGTGCTTGATGTGATGTCTTTGTCTGCTTACGGACATGAGATTAAAGTTGTCCAGCTTGGATCCACATATCACTTCTCTGATTGCTCCAAAAAAGCAGCTCCATTCTTCACATTTAACACTTAACTTTTTAAGTAATAAAAACATTTGAAAAATATGCCGCTTTGTAAAGATATTAGTACATAAAATTTATAGTTCATAAAATTTAATTCAATACTAGTTATTTTTATTACTTTAATAGGTGATTATTTTTACAGGGAAAGAAGTGGACGAAGGCATAGGTGGTCCACCACATCTGTGACTTGGTGTAAGTGGTCCGTGGACCATTGAACTTTGAGAACCACTGCTCTAGAGAACCACAGAGCACAATCTACTTCCTTAACAAGTCACTATAACATCTCGTCTGATCTACCAGAGGAATGATCAAAAGCAGTAGGATGTCTGCCAAACCTCTTCCTGCCCCGGCTGATTGCTTTATTATGGATCTGTCTACCCTCTTGAACTTTCCACAGCCTTGTAAAGGTAAGAAACAACTAATGGTATATTCTGAGTTCATTACTCTCAGAGGCTGGGGAAACCCCATTGTCTTGCTAAACAGTGGTACCCTATACACAGGAAAGACCTATAAAGAAAACTAAACCAGTTTTCAATATATATGAAAATATTAAAAAGGACCTAAAATATGCACCAAAATTATTTGAAAATACCTAAAATTACATTTTGGACTTACATATTGGATCATTTTCTAAATGAGTTAATTTACACAAATATATTAGCTACAACGTCTAATAAATGAACAAATAAACAATGTTTAACAAATGAAATTGCATTTAAAGAATGAATGAAACTTTATCTACAGATGTAGGCTTACTACTTCTGCAATTGTATAAATACATGTCAATGTGTGCTTGACCTATTACGAATATAAATATATTTGTATATAATTGATCATATTTTATATTGTGACAATTTCCTCCATTATATTTCCTAATGTACTGTACTGTATATCAATCTTACCTCCTGGGCACTCAGGCATATGCAGGGATTATACAGTAGGTCACACTACAATCCAAACACGTACTTCACAGTAGCAGGAATTCAATGTTATATTTGTAGGCCAAATGGTGCAGTGGTTTGACATTTGTGAAAATGAGTCTCATTGAAATGTGTTGAGATTAACTGATAACGTTGCTGGTAGAATTGCAACTAATGACAGCAGGCCAAGCACTGCTGCCCAGCAACACTGGCGTCCTTGGTTCAATTCAGGATCTGGGGCGCTCTCTGTACGGAGTTTGTTCTCACCATGTTCATGTGGGTTTCCTCTGGGTGCTCTGCTTCCTCCTAGAGTTCAAAGACATACTGGTAGGTTAATTGGCTTCTGGGAAAATTGGCCCTGGTATGAGTTTGTGTGTGTGTCTGTGTTTGAATCTACCCTCCGAAGGAATTACGTCTTGTTAGGGTGTATCCTGCCTTGCACCTGTTGCTTGTTGGGATAGGTTCTGGCATCTCTCCTGATACTAAATTGAATGAATCTGTTAGAAAATGGATGGATGGTCAACAGACTGAACGAGGTTCATAAAAAGCAGTAGATCACTATGGTGTAGTTGGAAGTGTTTTTTATTCATAAAGGTGCTTTCCTGAAGAAGCTGTACAATACAGAATCTAAAACACCAAAATGTTACCAGGACTGGGGATAACGTATGAAATCTATCTAGGGAAAAGGATACAGTCTTTCAAACCAGAGGAAACTTGGATATAATACAAATTTAAGAATTAATTTCATGTTTAGGACTACAAAATATAGTTTTTTATATAGTTATAGATATTTTTGTTTTATTTTTCAAAACGACTGTTTTACTATACTAAGAAAGCCTTGAGAGCTGCAATGCTTTTGCCTGCTCTGACATTTCCCATTTTTTTTATAATGGAAATTTTAATGAAATGCATTTTTACAGGAGTGCTGACGTCTTGTCATTACATAGTTCCATTACATAGTACAAGTTCTAGCTCTCAATGAGAATTTTTTACAGCTGAGTTTTCTTCACTTTTTTGAATCACAAACCTTGGACAATGGTTTCTAAGGTTGAAACCATGGAAAACCATGGGAATCAGTTGGACACTATCCATGTTATACTGTAAATACACAGTGTCCTGTACACTTTATGTAGCATTATCAATCTGGTAAAAAATGGCATTTCATCTCAGCCTACCACAAAAAGCATACCAATGCCACTGTATAAATGGTGTATATTTATTTCTTCTTGTGAAACAACACAGACATGATCTTGAAAGTTTATTATGGTTTAACTCTGTCTCAGAAATAAGTTAATTGAGATTAGAAATTAAGAATTTCCTCCTAAATCTTCCTTTCTTCACATTGTTCGGGCTTCCTGTCAGTTATATGTAATTGTTAGCTTTGCAGTTGTCAAATATGTCATACACATCTTGTGCTTAGTTCCTTTCAGCAGGACAATGATCTAAAGAACAAGGCCAAAGCTACACTGGAGTGGGTTAAAAATAAAAAAGTGAAAACCCTTGCATTTGGCCCAGTCAAGTAAAAATTGTACAAAGTCAGTGTGCAAAGGTGGTAGTACTCAAAATGTCGTGGCTGTAATTGCAGCCAGAGGCCCTTCAACTAAACATTGAATTCACAGGTATGAATATGTTGATTGCATACTAAATATGCAATCAACATATTCAGTTTTCTTCCCTCTGGTGTTTGCTGATATTTACTGTAACTTATCTGATCCTTAGAAATCTTCAGATTGAGTATATGGGTATTGAAAAAAGGATAATTTTTTACAGTAAAAAAATCAAAGTAACAGCAAAAGTATACAGTAAGCATCATGTTGTAACCTCAGTGAATTGGACACCACAAGAAGAGTCTGTATACTTTTGTACTGTAAATCAGTCTGAAAATGTGACATGACAGAAAATCAACAAAAACATTCTTTCAAAGATTGATTATTGTCATGGAATATTCAAAATTTGGAACTGAATTGTTTTGAAACAGAGTAATCCACCTATCAAAATTTACTAATGAAAATGATGAAGATTCTGAGACTTAAATACTCTGCATTTTTTCCAAAATGTGTACTTTTTGAAAAACCAGAAATATTTTTGCACTGCGGGTTCTAAAGTGGCAACAGAGCTAATGCTGATAGCTATAATGGGAGTAGAGTTCTCACTATCAACATGGCAAACTCCTGGGTGCTCAAAATGTCATGTTAGTCATGGTTACAAGACAAACAGAGACTAACCTGGCCAATTCAAACCCATCCAAGATCAACAGAACTGTTTTGTGTTACGTCTTGGTGAAATACCTAGATTAAAACTAGAGATGTCTACAGTATTCAGTAGGTTTTTTAAAGGTTTGAGAACAAACTGCTTTGATTCAAGTGAAGCTGAAAAAGGAAAACAAAATAATGCAATATGTAATCAACTTTAAACTCCCTGAGACTAGGATCACATCATCAGTAGTACTTGTACAAACCATGTGGAGACTGAAGGAAATTATTCATCGCAGAAGATGAGCAATTGCATCATTAATAAAATATTATTATTTCTTCTGATGTACAACTGCAGTAAAACCCCTCAAAACATTAACGATGAGACAGATGATATACTCATTTATGTATAGACAGACACATTTCTGATTTCACGTTTGTGTATATAAGGTCAAAGTAAACATCTTATCAGGACTCATCAGTGCAGCATAGATAACTCTGAGGGTGAAATGGGTATATAATGTTTATACATCTTTGAAGGAACACCTTTAAGGCTACTAGCTTTGACTTTATATAACAAGAGAGGAATCAGAAGTATATTCTGATGGTGCTCCTTTTTTGCACTGTGAGACAGAGCTGATTAATTTTCATTCCCATAATTCATAGTGACTGCTATCTGATATACAATCAGATAGACAATTAGATGGATAGACATACAGTAGATGTGCATATAATATTAGAATATGAATCTCTAATATTTGCATGTTGTTTGTTTATGTACATTGCATTTTTATTTCACTTTTGATTTTAAACCTTTCAAAACAGGATTTTCTAAAATGTTTTTAAACAGACATCTGCATCTAGAAACTAAAAAGGTTATAAAGATCATTTCCTCAAATTCTACTCATTTTTTGCAATGAGAAAGATACCTTGTTACACAAGTACAATATTTTAAGAAGGATATACATCTTCCTTAGCGCCATTAATATTGTGGTACAGTACAAATCCCCAAAGACATACAATAACACCGCAACACCAACAACACTAACAACAGAAAAGCCAAATAAAAGACTAGAAGTAATTCACTCCCTCCTGTGATTCTGGCCTCTGGTACAGCATTACACTGATGCACAAGCTAGCGATCCAGTTCTTCTGTTCAGTCCTTACTGTTGACAGACTGGGAATCGAGGACTGTGGGCTTTAAAAAAGAGCTAAAGGCTTGTCCACAACCCCCCCCCCCAACTCCCAAATCCCTTATCTCTGCTACTTAGGAGTTCTGGGCTCGGAGGAATTTTGGAGTGGAACCTTGGGGGCAGGTTGAGAAAAAATCCTTCCTTTAGCTTTCATGGCCAGCAGGGACAGAGAAATACAGAGAAATAGAAAGAGAAGGTTGTGTTGATCTTCAAAACGTCTGGCTTGACAGCAACTGAAGCCAATTCCTTTCATTCTTTTGTAATATTGACAGGCCTCACAACTGATTCTTCAGGCTGAAAGAGATAAACAGAAGTATAAGAAATAAGATACATTTGGGGAAATCTTCTTCTCTCCTTTGTTAATGATATATTTTGCTTTCTCCTTTTCCACAGCTGTCTGAGAGGAAAATATTATTATTTCATTATTCTTTTCCATATCCACCTCATCTCTTTCAGAGTTACTTTCCTAATGGTGTGTGAGCTTCACTTGAGGGGCATTAATAGGATAAGGAGGATTGCAAGATTGCATATGATGCAATAATGCAATCAGTACACAAGGAATCAGTATTTCTGTGGCCCAAAAAAATGCACATATTCTCGCAAGCACCAAAGAAAGGTGTCTGTGGTCCTGGCAGAACACCTGACACCTGACCAGGGCTCTCAAACGTACTCATGTCTGTCATGTAAAACCAATAAATTCAGCCTTTGTTTTACTTTAATCATCTCTTGCCTGTTCAACAAATCCATTAGTCTGATAATTACCCTTCCCTCTAGACCCGGATTGTAATTTGACCTCACTCCCTCACTACCTGCTCCTGCAAGTTATTACATTTTGTGTTGATATGTTGCAAATTACAATTCCAAAACACTGTAAGATTTTTTTTGCTTTGTGCTTGCTTTTTTATCATCTGTTTTGTTTATCCATTGATTGTTTCGACTGTATGTACAGTAATTTTAAGTCTTCCTGGAAAAGTGCTAAACAAACTGCTAAGCAAGTTTTTATACCTCCATCTTTTTATACCTACAGTAAATGCAAATACATATTAAAATAAAAATCAAAACATATTTGCTTAGTAGTTTGCATAGCATTTCTAATATATATATATTAGAATATATAGTTTATTTGCTTAGCAGCTTTCTCAGCCATTTTCCATGCACAAAACATCAACAACAATAAGAAGAAGAATGAAAAATATCAACTTTCAGAAAATACTTTCAAAATGGTTTCCTGTTTAGGCATCAGCTCACCCTGACCCTCTGAGGATAAAATCGTTACTAAAAATTAAGGGATGGTTTAAAAGGTGCTTAAATTTAGCCAAAATTGATCAAATAAACCCAAAACTGGAAAAAACTTCCAGAATGCAATAATCCTCAATGTGGTCTACAGTTGTCTACTATTAAACATTCATATCAGCAGTTGCACCATAGAAAATATATAATCCATGGTTTAAACTTCTCAAAATATTTTTTTAAATTAGAAACGTATCCACAACCTGTAGTTTCATGGGAGAGTGATGTTAAGATTTTAACTGTGCAATTTGAGTGCTGGTACCTTTTTTCTTTGTTTCTCTAGTGCTTTACATCTTATGGAAACTTGGATGTGTATTTGTTCCATTCTACAGACCTTTGAAGTTACCTGTGAAATGAAATTAATATTTATAATGAGCACTTATCCTCTGATAAATTATAGCTTAATCTCCATGAGGCAGCACTAAAAAGAAAAACCAAATCTTGTACATTTTGTATTTTCATTATGTTGTAAATTCATTGTTTGCAGTAACCAACATTAATAGTCTGCTATTGCTTTCTGTGAATTAATGTGCCCCCCTAATTTGCATAGGTCAGTCACTCACTTGGTCCGACTGTTGAAAGCTTATCTCTGCAAAAATATTAAATTTTTTTTGACTGCTTTCAAATTACAATTTAATTTATTTCAGTTTAGAGACCATATAAAAAGTCTTTATTTCTCAGAATTTCATGTTAAATGGGAGACAGCGGTTCTGTCTGTTTCTGCTACACTTTCTCTGTCTACCTATAGTGCACTATGATGAAAGCATCTCTATTTGGATTTGACCTTAGTTTAACATTATTTTAGCTCAATTTATGTTTTTGTTTCACTATTTATACTATTAATATTTTGGCCTCACTTCCAGTCAGCGAAATTCAATCTAATCTCAATGCTACCTCAGATGGAGCCTGGAGAATGTTACTCTTACTGCATCCACTTGATATGAAAAAGTAACAGAAGATGCCAAGTATTGATGTGGTTCACATTTTGCTGTTTGTCTTCCCCTAGGTGTTTTGGCATTGTGTTTATCATTTTTTTCTCATCTACTGTATTTGCTGATTAAGCATAAATAAAACTGGGGGTTTCTGTAGGAAGAAATAATCACATTAAAATCATATTTTCCATAAATGTTAACTGCTAAGGTATAGTAGTCAAAACAGCTAAATATGAACCCTGCATTTTGTAAAATATGTTAGTAAGAAAGCCACAATAAAACATTCACTTTCCATGAATATTAGAAATGATTAGATTCTCCCCTCTCAGTGAAAGGTAATGCATATTAAGATGAGAAGCATCATCAGAAAGCTCATCTTTTATCACTTTTTTTGGCCAGACAAATCTCCACAATTCACTCCTATTCTCTCTTATTCTTGTATGGGGGAAACAGGCAGGAAAAGCAGTTAATTCCCAAACACTCTTAGCCTTATCACAAGCTCAACTATAGATGAGCCTGTCAGCTCATCTTCAATTGGGGGTGGAGAATAGTTCAAGAAGTTGTTCAACTCAATTAAGTTCAAAATACTTTATTCATCCCAACACATGACAAAAAAACATTGCTAAGAAAAGTTTAAACGTAGATAAACATGCAATACCAAGGCATACATAACTTAATATAGTTTTTCTATACTCATGGTAATAAGATCTAAAGTGAATAATGAATTAAACTTTAACCTGTAAGTATGGAAAAGGGCTCTTGAAGAATTGGTAAACTACATTATACCACTTTTGAAGAACTGGTAAAAATAAAACTAAATTAACAAGTAGTGGTTAGCAAGTAATAATTAATTCCCTGTTGAACAGCAGACTTGAAACTTGAAAGGCACTCAATATTTTGGCAGTGGTGATTTTTCAGGTGTGAGAGAGAGACCACAGATACTACTGGTAAATAATAATAATAATAATAATAATAATAATAATAATATTATAAAGAGGTGAGATGGGGTAAGCAAAAGACAAGGGGTGAGTAAGGTGAGATATGGGTAACTGAGAGCAAATGTGAAAGACAGGTTACAGTGGGAGGAGTGAAAGCAAGCAATCTGTAAATGTGTGGGAAGATTAAATAGAGAATAGTCAGATGAGTGGGAAATGTTTAAACACTAATAATCATTTAGGTTCTACAACAGGTGTCTTCAAATAACTGTTCTTTTTCCATTCCCCCCTTGATTTGTGCTTAATATTTATATTACATCAATTACAATAATAATGTTAAACCACCGTTCTGTGGTGTCACATAGTCCGCTGTTGCCCTGGGAAACCTGAAGCATTCTCACAAGGGCTGACAGTTTTCCGTAGCTCTCCACCATGACTGGATCTACTTCTGGCCAGTTCTCTTCTATTACTAATCAGGCCTCAATTATTCAAACACCCCCTTTCCCTACATAGTTCAGAAGCACCACTGTAGTGGAGATCACCATTAACTGTTCACCAACAGTACAGTTTACACGCCAATCCAGTTCATCCTCTGACTGCTTTCATTGGGCTGATTCTTTAGTGTCCTTCACTCCATGCAGCCCCATCCTCATCCTCACCGCTATCTGACTCTGTTTCTGAGCAGCTTCATTTGTTTGGAATTCCAGGGCTCACCACAGACTGCCTCCATCCAGCTGCTGACTCAGCTTTCACTTTGTGCAGTCTCACTTCCCAAGACACCCCAGAGCTCACTGTGGACTACTTCCATTCAGATGCGCATTCTTCTGCACTCTGTGCAGTCACTTTTGACTCCTGAGACAATCCACAGCCTACTGACCTCCTATCTAAGCAGCTCTGTTCATCTGGTGTCTCAGCGCCAATTTCAGGCTGCCCCTGCCAAATTACTAATTGGCATCTCTTCCAAACCACTCCACCCCCTCTTTTCTGTCTCCCTTTTCTACTTCACCTTCAGAGCCACTTCCAACTTCCCATTGGTGGAGCTCTTCCTGTTCCTGGTTTGCAGTTCAGTGCTTTGCCCACCATCTGCCTTGGACCTCTTCTCGTGACTGTGTTGACCAGATGCTGCAGGTTACTAAGTGCGGAAGGGAGGCTACGACCCAGAACTCAGCAGTGGGCTCCTTCGGTCTGATCTTGGGTGAGCCTACAATATTTCACTCAGTCCTATTCCATGTGTGCTGTGGGATGACTGCCCCTAATGTGAGTGTCCTGTCTGGCCCAATGGGTTGGACCCCACAACCTTGCTTTACACCCTGGATGGATGTACAGCTCCAGACTTAAGAGGGCTCTTACCTTATTTCACCTGTCATTTTCTCGGAGCCCTGTGCTGGACCTGACCGTTCAGGGGCTCATCCTTTGGCCTGGTCATGGGCATGCCTGTCATAAATTTGCTGGTTCCAGCTGCAACTCCACAAGGTGTTGGATGCCTGTGCCTTTTGGCCCTGACCCTGGCTCATCATTCCTGGCTCCTCGTACTGGCTGGCCAATGTTTTCTAAGCACTACCGGCCAAGTATTTAACATCTAAGATTCACTAACTCAAATACTCTCTCATCAATTTCCTTAAGCTGTTCTGGAGTGCTCAACCCTATCATAGTTGAACTTCTTCAGGTATCTTTAGAATCTCTGATCCATTGCACTTTGATTCTGACCAAGCACTCCCGCGGCTGTCCCAAATTTACAGCAGTGGTGCAACAAAAAACAACTGCATCAACTACTATGAATACCTCAGCAAACTATCAAACTAGAAGAGAGGAATTTCTAGTTAAGTATGTTAATTACTATATATTTATAAAATTACAGTTGAAACAGGTGAACTGTATCTAGTGTTTCTGCAGCGAGATTGCTTTTGTAGTACTAAAAGGATTTTTTAAAAATCACAGTGAAAGATTCAAATGTTTCAGATGTTCCTGAAAGGGCTGGATCTGAATGGAATCAGTCAATAGATGGCAGAAAGAAAGCAAGACTACACATTGTTGATGTCTAAACTAAGGCAAAATGTGCTTCAGATAGACATATTTTCTTGAGATGTCGAGGAATACAATCATTTCTTGAAATGAGACTGCATTTCTACTTCCTCTTCCTTTAACAGTTAACTTTACTGCCTGCCTCATCAAACTAATTACAATTAGGACCGTAAAATGAATATCTCAATTTGTGTCTCCCCAGGGGAAGTCTGTGAAAGATTATCTTTGGGATAACTCGCCTCCCTCCTCTCCTACCATCGTCAATCTTGAGGAAATGATTCATTGCCCTTCTGTACATGCTTATCTTACATGCCTTCCGTCAGCAAAACGGGCCACACCACTTTCTACAAAAACTGAGGGACTGCGCTATGAGCAACATAATCAGCAGATAAAAAACGGAAAAGATTACATCCTGTCTAGAGCATTTTATTCCTGTTTTGTCTCATCTTCTCACTAAAATGCCTCTGTACGGTACATTTTATATTAAGAAAGACAATGCAGCTTTTCTTCAAAGCAGAACATAAAGTGGTTGTGTAGACGTGATGATTTGATTGGGGGGAAAGTGTAATACATAGCAACGGACCTTCACATAGTGATTTAAACACAGAACATGGGCACTTTGTTGAACAATGTAACTTAGAGCGTGTAATACTTCTCAGTGGATAGTAAAAACCAGCCTTGGTAACAAACAAGCACTAAGCATTCTCCAGTGTGTGGTAGTGGCTGGGCTGAATATAGTACTTTATATAATTGTTTGTGATTCTGTTTGGTCTCAGGCAGTAGATGTTTTGATTCCAAGCTGGCAATCATACAGTCCAGATGTCATATGCTTTTAAGAAGCTCAACACTGCTAGGACTGCTCAATATCTGGATAGGAGACACTAAAGGAAAATCACAAGGCTGCTAGATTTAGTGCATGGAAGATTTTATTCAGGACCAAAAACTATAATACTGCACGACGCAGACAGGACACATTTGGTTATAAAATTATGGATGAAAATATTATGACTATTAAAGATACTGTGGTACAAATACAATTATTTTTGTTTTATTACAATATATTATATTATGTGCTGATCTGTTTGAGCAAGGTGATGTCAATTCAAAATAATTGAACTGTAAATGATATTTATTTTTATTCACAACTGCAGGGGTTCCATACATAATGCCCTGGCTAAATTTCAATTAAGGCTTTCTTAAAATGGCTTTTACCTTGCATCCTGTGCAAGAAACTGCTCATGCAACATGGTTGCTGTGTCAGCCCAGAGGGTGCCCATCAGTAGTGGAAGAACGTGGTCTCATCCTAATTGTAAAGTGCTTTCACAACCCTTGGGATGAGAAGTGCTGCATGTGTTGAGGAAAACGAATCACTTGCCTAATTACACAAACCAAAGATTCTTTCACCACAGGTCTTTAACCTGTTGATTATATTAGATATCTCAATGTTAAATTCCTTTGGTTGAGCACATAATTAAATCAATTAGGCAACTAACAGTCAGAATAGAAACCAGAGGGGCTCCAGACACATATATATCTACTGTAAGCATTATTGTATTATGTAAATATTACTGTTAAAAGAAATGTGTTTAATTAAGCTTGGTCACTGTGTGTTATACTCACTGCTTTGGAGATTCCTGCCACTATTAAAACAACTCTGCAGGTGTGCAAACTAACAGGAAGCTGGGGAATGACAGCATTTGCTATCACCTTGCCAACTGGAGCCCTTTCCCCTTCCCCTGCTGTTCATCAAAAGTAACATTAGCATCACCATCACTTATACCCAATCCTGCACATCAAAAAGCTGGGACTGAAAACCCTGTCCTCTTAAACTTGAAAGAAGCAAAGTTCTTTTTAACACTGAATTGGAGCTTTGGGCAGCTTTGTAAAAAAGATGCATCTATAAAAAGTAAAAAACCGAGACTAAATCTTTAATTTTGCAACAAGTCATTTATAAAAGGCTTTCAAGTTAATACTTCTAGCAAAAGAACAAAACACGCATAATATATACCAGAAATCATATCTGTTTTAATGTTCCTTGTTGCTTCTGCAATTGGCATTAATGTGCAGTTACATCGACACCATAGTACTTATCAGCCAGCATCACAGACCCTTGTCAGGCATTTTGTAAACATGATACAAAGCCCATCAGGTAAACACATAAACACATATTCTTAATAAAGAGAACACTTGACAATGGTAATGTATTAATAACCAAAGTTATTCATTTTTACCTTCAGTTTTCTTCCTTCATTTTATTGTAGAACAAAATACACATTTGCATAGCTATAATTATAAAATGATAGACCACAAAACATTTTAGGTATTATATATTTTTGCACTGAAGAATGGACACTTTTAATAGAATTATGTTCAAGCTAATAGGCAGTTGGATTCATAAGTTATGGCAAAATCACTGTTATCAACATTTGTGAGCATTCCATCTTTTTGGTTTGTGAAAACATAAAGACATACAGTACAGGACTGTCACACTGACTATAAAATACAGTATAATTAAAAACCGCATTTTTAGACAAATTGCACTGAATTAGTATGATGTGTGCCTGCCTTATGAAGCTGTTAACAAGCACATTACATATTATGGTTATGTGGTTTAAAAGGCCTTTTTTTATTCTTTTAATACAATGTACTACACATCCAAAGTAGTGATGATAAACATGTATCCTGAGACTACATGACACATACCAGGTGGATGCTGCACATTGGTGGTGATGAAGGGGAGTCCCCATTACCTGTAAAGCGCTTTGAGTGGAGTGTCCAGTAAAGCGCTATATAAGTATAAGCAATTATTATTATTAGAATTATTATATAGGCACCCTGTGCAATGCCAACAATGTAGCAGATATTTGCTAATGTGGGCTTCCTAAACATTTCAGTCACCAAATGCATTTTAGTAAATTTATTTCTACTAGAGTCTTACAGATTATTTCCTGGTACACACATGTGGAATATGCATTGATCCAAACTTCAGTTATAAACAATCACTAAGTTTTTCTGTGTGTAAACTCATTTTATATGTTTTACATTAACATTCCTTTAAGAATTTGAAATGTAAAGAGGTAATTTCGCCAAACATGCTTGTTTGCCAAGAGCTGAAGTCTTGCATTAATGAGACAGTTATAATTATACTGTGAACCTTATATAAGAAAAACAATGTATGTCTACTCTATAATCTGCATACCACTGTAATATAACATTGTTAATTTCTGATGACTGTAATTGAAAATTGTATGTACAATTCAGGCATGGATGGAACCTGATTGGCATTAATGACACTGCTTGTGTATAAATAAGGGAAGATATGTTTACCCGCCCGATATTTCTGTGTGTCTCAATATTGGTGACTGAAAATACTGCTGAAAGAATTGCGGGCGGAGGTTGTCTGGGGTAATCCTTATGCACTGAGACCTCAGAAATGATGGCTATATTTCACAGGTTTAGCAAATTGTCATTTTCCCAATTTACCACTAAAATATTCAGCACAACTGTGCATCCCGGTAGCCTTGTCTTTCACTCTCTCCAACACTTCATCTCTTCTTATGTAACGAATATAAAGAGTCCCTCAAACAGTACATCCTGTTGTCTTGGGGAAACGGAACTAAATACAGTGCTGTACCTGTGAACATCAAACCTGTACCAAATGCCCAATTTCTGTTGCTATCTTAAATCTTCTCTTTTCAGACAGTACCTATACTGTAGACCTTATTACCGCTCACTGAACTGTCTGAAAAGTCTCCAGCCACCACCCTTTCAAATAACCTTTAGAGCATGCATTTTTCTAAAATGCATAAACATTTTAAACAAACTACTTGTTTGGAGGAAAAGGCTTTCAAAAGTTATGGCTGTAGTTTATTTATCTTCATATACATTTATGTTGCTTTGGAACCTACAAGACTTTAAATTAATCTCACACCTAAAGTAAAACCAGAAGCTACCATTTGGTGTCAGTGTTCTGCCAAGGGTCAGTGTGATAAAAAAGGTGAATCCTATCATGCACATTTTCATCCTTACATGTCCTTACATGTCTATGACAAATACATCTGGTTTTAACTTTAACCAAGGAAACTAACGTTGATTTAATCAAGAAATAAATGATTTTTTATATTGTGATTAGCAGCTTCCATTATAAACTTCACATCATGATATGATAAATGTTTAAAATACACACAAAAATGCAAATATATGCATTGCCCATGTAATTGGCAATATATATTTGCATTTTTGTGTGTATTTAACAGCCATAGACACATGAAGCAGATAAAATTGCTAGAATGGTATTTTAAATCTACAGTGCCACCTTAGTGATGGAAGGTTTGCGATTAATAGCTACTTGGTTTAATTGTAAATTGTGAATCCCTAGGACATTCCTCTGAGTAGAGGTAGGGCTGGCTCGTTTGAAAAAGGGAAGAATGGTTCCTGAGAGAGACATCAAATTATCTTCATTTGCATGCAGCATCTGCTGGTGTAACAGGGAGCTCCTCAATCACTGTGCAGTGACGTGATGAGAAAGAGTATACTCTATGGCGTTTTTGACAGATTAACATTGTGACGGGACAAGATAAAAATGTAATTTTCTCCCAAAATGAATAATAGGTTGCAGCTGTAAAGTAAGGGTGAAGAACAATGGAAAGTGACAGCCCGTACATGCTTTTATATAGTTTGTTTTTGTAATGCCTTTCATTACTCATGTTTGGTCACATCAGGGGTCTTTTGCTATGCTGTGAACCTGCAGCTATTCATTTTCCTTTCTGGGACATGTCATTTACAGATGCTTGCAGGCTTGTCCTAGGACATAAGACTTCCTAAGAAACTTAACAGAACATTCCCATATGTCTATTTTTTTTTTTAAATGTTTACAACTTTTACTTGAAATTCAGTGTATTCTCTTATCTGTGAGTAACCGGGCATTCTATTGCAATGCACCAAGACAATACAACACTCTTACCAAGATTCTTGCAGCACAGTAGTTTTAGAATCAAACCTTTTTTAGTCTATTGGTTTATTGTGAAATTTAATCTTCTACTTTAATTCGATCTTTTGTATCTTTATTCCGTTCTTGTCTTTTTATTGCAACGCGTTTTGGAATATGCTTAAAATGTCTCTGTATCAAAGACTACTATTTCTAATAGTTGAATTTGCTGTAAAGGTGACAAATCTAGTCATAAGATGTGAGGAAGATTTATTTTTTTTAATGAACTACTTTTGAAATGTAGCTGGACCTTTAATCGAAACAAATTTTAAACTGGAAAGGACAAAGGAAAGGTTTTGAAAGCTTTCATGAAAATGTTTACTTCTATCACAACAACAAAATGGTGTGAAAGAAATGGATGAAACTGATTTCAGTAGGTCACATACAATATAACACAAAGCGGATCAGCCAGATCACTCCTTTCTTGACAGCTTCCCTGCATTGTATTACCTTTGTTTTCTGAAAACAGAATGACATTTTAAAAAAATAAGTATAATACTCTTTGAGACTAACCTTTCAATGACTGCACTTAAGGCTTTCAGAGAAAACTAAACACATTTGCACTGGAAGCCTTCATCCATTAAATGTATATGGGGATGATGGAGGCATTCATAGAAATGTCAAGTTGCCCTATGAGTCTTGCTCAATGACACACAAAGTTATGCTTTGTAATGCATTTTTTCCCTGTTCCTGTAACAGAAGACGGATTGTTGCAGGTCTGTCCCTATAGGCTGGCTTCTCTGCAACACAAGAGCTGGGAGCAGGTGGGGAAGGAGAGGGAGACATGAAAGAAGACTCTTTTCCTATGTGTACAGTCTGTCTCTTTGTGAGGAAGACAGCTTTTAGATCAGGCATGGAACATGGTTGTGAACTTCAATACAGAGAGACTGTTAGAAAATTCTGTTTCATGTGTCGTCTGCTTTCCGGAATTGCTGCTAGGAATATAAACAAGATAAATAATGCTGTCTTACTTGACAGGTTTATCGTCTGAAATTGAGAAGCATATATAGCTCTACACATCTTGTGATTTATTTACTCACTTGACTCAAGCCTTTCAGTAGTTAATACCTCTATTGTATAATATATGTATTGAAATTCAGAAGTAAAATAATAACACTTTACAACACACATTTATGTCGTCCAGCAAACTGCTTGAAACAATACAAATTTACTAGGGAATAATACATAAAGGTAATCAAACTTTAAATTATTTTTTACTATTATTTTGCACACAATCATATTTCAAAGGCCTTGTAAATTTCTTCTGAGCAAATTTGTGTCAGGTAAAAAAATGCTATACAAAATAAACCTGGAACATTCACAGAGAAAAGCAAACTGTAATACAAAGGCAAAAACCTTTGCAGGGACTGGACCAGCTCTCAGAGGCCTTCACTGGTTGAGCCACTCTGGAGCCAGCTTGTGCCTTTTTAATTTATAAAGTAACCTGTGCAGAAGCCAAACAAGTGCAAAGTCTTATTTTGACCAAGACTTGTCCTTTCTTATGGCCTTCAGCCATGTGCTATGCTCTGCTGTTTGCTTTCTAAATATCTGATTCAGATTATTTATTAATTTCATCAATTAATTACCAAATAAACAACCCATCAGAATGCTTCTGTTCCTGAAGACTGTCTACTGATTCCCTCAATTTCCACTGTTTATTGTATAATTGAGAGGGAAAGGCTATGGAGCTTCTGATTTATTTTCAGAATATTTGCATTACCAAATGTAAATACAGCGCTTAATCACTTATCTCTCTCCTGAAAACGTTTTATAAATTGATCATTTGAACAGGTTAGAACTGCTTCAGCAACCGAGTGGAAAACATTGTAATCTTAAAATGCTAACTGTACCCCATCGAAGTACACCTAGTCTTAAGGTGGATAACTTCAGATTTTTCTAAAGCCTTCTGTTTAGTGCACTTCATACTGAAGAGCTTTTTGGATACAGAAAATACAAACATGAAATTGATCAAACCATAAATATTTTTTGCATTACATCATCTTTTCAAGTGCTTGCAAAGAATAAGGACTGTGTAATGTAATTCAGAAATCAAGAAGAATATTCTATTAGCATATATTAATTTGCAGCCATCATTAAAGTTAGGTAATTGGGCTGCAGGCCTGCCATTGAATTACATTTAGAAGCTGACAGATGCATGGAAGCTGGTGATGGAGATGTTAATGAGTTTGTTGCCTTGCCTGACTTGGAAATAATGGAGAATCAAGATGAGAAATGTTCTGTTTCTCCAGAGGCCCTGTGACAGGGAGGGCAGAAGCCCTTTTCTGATAATGACAATGCAGTGTCCTGCCATATTACATTGAGCATTCTAGCAGAAACATTCTGTATTTCTCCAGCCTTATAATGAATATTTAACATGCATATGAAAATCTGCATCTGGTCCTGCAGGATTAAAATCTACCACATGCAGGGTGTTGCTTTGATTTTATATGTGGTGCTTCATTGCAGTTTTTTTCATAGTTTAGTCAGGTGAAATCTTCAACTAAACCGAAATGCTCCTCTTTTTAAATTAGGAATGCTTAAAAATAAAAACCTAGACAGAGCCATACAGGTGTGCCAAGTATATTTTTAGTTATAGAGAATGTGGGACTTTGCTGAATTTCATTTGCAATTGTTTTTAAAAAAAGACCATATTTGGACAGGTGTTAAAAGGTCTGAAAGTCTTTCAAATAATCTCTACAGCAAGGCCAAACATTTATAGTTAATACATTTAATACCGTAGTGTAGCTCCAGTCTTTCTATTAAATTAAACTCAAAGGAAAGCCAGTGAGAATACTGTATATGCTAACCTTTTAAAAAAAAGGACTCATTGTTAATGTATTTTAGATATTTCTTCATTGTATCTTGCCTCAGTCTAGTACAAGAGTTTTATCCCCTTCCATTCAGCCTGATTCATTCTTGAAAAGTTAAGGCCACTGCACTGTGGATCTGCTCCATGATTTCTCTGTCTGTGTTTAAAATATCAGCTGCCAACCTGTCTCTGCTTTAAATGTGCTACATTGTACTGCTATACTCAGCAGAAAAAAGAATTACTACTCTGTCTTCAAGTAGCTGAGGGAGGGACAGAAAGGACTTGCCTTTTTTATTGCAAAACAGAACAATCAAAAACAAAATACCACGAACTTGTTGGAAACAGGTATTGACTTATTTGGCTCAGTTCCTTAAAAGGTTCATAGAAACCTATCACTGTAATTAAAAAAAATACATATACTGCTTATGAGAATATGTAAATAATTTTATTTCTGAAGGAATTTTAATGTTTTATAAATACAAACATTAGCCTACTATTTCAGAGGCTATGTCTCTTCCTAAAAGGACCATACTGTTTTACAGAACATGATTTTGATGTGACAGTCCATTCAGCAGTGAAACAAATACTCCAGAAAATGAGAAAACACCTCTTTGCTACAGTCCATCTAGTTACCTCAGTACTCTTCCATTGTCACTTATTTTGTTTATTGAGATTGTATATTTTGCTGAAAGGCCACATAATTAGATTAGAAGAACAACTGATATTTGCCTACTAAATAAAATGCATACGTTTACATGTATACATTGTTTAAATCTCTAGAATGCATTTTAAATGATCAAATAGGACTAAACCATTTGGGAATCCTGGAAAGTAAGTGAATATGAACCCTTTAGGGTAAGATGTTGTCCACATCTGTCATATGTTTGAACCTTCCTTTATTCTCTCATTTTATACAGAAATTATACAGTATCACACCCCCTAGAATTATGTATAGTTTTTAAGAGATGTATTTGCACTTTATGAAAGAACAACATATTGAGTAAATATTCTCATGAGGCAACAAAAGAAAAAAAACTGCAAGATGCATAATAAAAAACAAGATCATTTTACTAGTTTATTGGAATTCAAAGAAAAAAGAACTAATGTATGTCCCTTTGAATTTATAACAGGTGCTTTAAAATTATATTTCTTTTTGTTCTTACATGGACTTCCTTGACTGGAACTGAAGTATAACACATTATTTAAAAAAAGAATGATTGTGGACAAAAAGAAGCTATTTTTATCATTATTCTAATCTGTTTCCTAGTAGATTATTGATCCAGTAACCTCATCAACATCCAAACCTAGGTCTGGTAATTTGTTCTGGCTGTCCAACAGCATCTGTTTAAAAGAAGTACCTCCATTAAATTTCCAGACACAACCCCCTAGTACTGGAGCCTAAAGCAAAGTAGATTTGAAACTGTTCATGTGCTTCACGGATATATACAACTCAGTCAAACATTCTCTGTGTTCAAATTAAACATTTTTTCTACAGAAAACTATCCATGAATGTGTCCCTCTTGAAGTAACCTTTTAGTTTTAGGATAATCCTGTTTGTTTCCTTATAGATGTGTGACTGCTTTTTAGTAATTACTGTAGGTGGCCTAAATAAAATGCAGCATTGTTATTTGTTCTTAAAATGTTTTGATCAATTAATACCATTATTAATTAAAAAAATAGTTTCAGTTGTAACAACTCTTGTCAACATGGATTTAGCAAGCTTTATTCATAATTAGAACAATACATTTTGTGTGCCATGGTATTGTATTGTAGTATTGTAGTATTGAAGTTTGCAGCTATACTTAAATATATCTCTTCAGATGTTTATCTGAAAGTGTTAGGCTGTTTCAATTCTTTTAATTCCTTTTGTTAAGGTGCAGAGTATGGCTGCCTATAAACAGTAAAATACTGTACAATGTACAAATACATAAAACACATAGTACAACTATGCCTGTAACACTACCCGTAACTGTACGGTAAAGGTACAATTTGAATCTGTGCTCACCACGCTGACTTTTCCCCTTATTCACTGGAATGTCACATAATTTATTGTGTGACATAATTTTAACATTTAAACATAGATTAAAAAAAAAGGCTAACCTTGGAGGATAAAATATGAATCACCTAAAGAGAGGCACATGAAGGTTACACTATTGTTGTTAAAAGTCAGTTTATCGTAATTGGTGTAGTACAGTGACGTCAATGATAAAGTAGCAATAAAACAAGCTATATATCTCCAGCTCCTTTGACAGCTAATTGAATAGCAGTCTAATTGAATTGAATTATTTATATTGATCACATGCACATGCACAAAAGGTTAATTCATAGAAGCCTACTGCAAATATAACCAACCATGGCAAAGAGCAATAGCAAATATGGTTTTTGCCAACACACTATTCTGCTTGCTGGTTTCCCTGCTTATATTCAAGATTTATTTCAATATGGAGTAGTCTGTTTTCTAACACATTTCCGTCTCCTCTTTATTAGCTCTTCCAACTGGTTCCCTAGAAATGCTATTTAACCAGCAGATACAGGTTAACAGAAATGTAGTAATTTGTACTAACCAGGATCATACACTGAATTGCCATTATATGTAATGAAAATTAACAAGAAAGACATTACTGTATGTCTTCTGTTCTTCTTAAATGAAAATGAACAAAGAATAAGTGTTTCCTTCATCTGTCTAATCATTTTTTGTAAGGTTAGATATTTGAATTTACTTTCAGAAACGAGGGGCGCAGACGTGTTTCAGGAAAGCCATTCCTTCACCAGGATTGATGGCCTTCATTCAAATGCAGGCCCCGAGGTTAAAAGTGAGCCACTGCACACAAAATTTATTGTCAATGCAAGGATTTACATGGGGTAACATATGTTATGGTATGTCAGCCAGACAATCCAATTATCAGGAATTTTATAAGCCTGTTAATTTTTTCCAAGACTCATTCTGTGTGTGGATAGGCACACATACCAATGCAGTTCTTGTTCATGGTTAGTATATACTTGGTGCTCTATTCATCTGTGCTTACGTGCATTATCAGAAAGCCACTCATAAGGGCCATGGCAAGCCAGAGCTTATCCTGGAAGCACTGTGCACAAGGTGGAACTATACACTGAATGTAACACCAGTCCATTGAAGGGAACACCTACAGTACAGTCCAGAAGTATTTGGACAGTGACACAATTTTTGTTGTTTTGGCTCTGTACTCCAGCACATTGCATTTGAAATGAAACAATGAAGTTAAAGTGCAGAATGTAAGCCATATAGGAATCACAGCCCTTTTTATACATAGTCTTTCCAATTAAGGGGAGCTCTTTGAGTTTCTTCTTATTATTATTAGTAGTAGTAGTTGTAGTTATAGTAGTAGTAGTATACAGGTATTTTTAAGAAAACATATTCTTTATTGGAGTGACAAAGACAACCACATTTACACAGTAGCTGCAACCTGAGATGACTTTAAATATGTGCTGTGGGACTGCAGTGGTAACACAGTTAGTGCAGCACAGTACAGTTATTTCACTGATGGAATTCTATCTACAACTGAACTCTCATATACTCCAATTAGAATTCCAGATTGAAACAACAGCAAGAGTTACTAAACATCTAGCAGTTAAACCATAAAAAGAAGTAAAGGTTTCAAGGTTTCAAATGCATAACTGGCGCAAGGCTGGGCTATGATTTTTGTGGACAATATTGCAGTGCACAATTCCACTGGCTCTGGGTAGGCTTCAGCTAAACATGGTGTGCTCTGTTTACTGTGCCAAAGTAACCCATATAGCCTGCTAGACACCTGTGAGCTTACTGTATTTCAGTTAGCTCTATATACCTCCTATTGAAACTAATGCTACCCAGATCACTGTGGGACATAGCTCCCACATAGTGAGATAGTGGCAGATAGCTCCAATTGCAGATGATTTCAAGGAACGCTTGTATTGTCCTTATCACTCCCCTACTGGTGTAAGGGTTGTAAGAGTGAGCAGACCTGATTATTAAATAGTGATTACAATTACAATCAGGAAAAGCAGATGTCATGTTTTAGGACAAGATCTTTCCTGACATGCTGAAACTTAATCAGCATACAGTTATTGAACGACTCATGGCAATCTAGAAATGAAATGCAAAAAACCATGGCGGACATATTATTTGCTCATATATGCATATACAGTATATATTGTTTTTGCACATATTTCAATGGTCATAAAGCTGAAGAATGAAAATGTAACTTTCTCGACAGCAGCACCAAAAAGTTGGACCCTAGTATTAATACAGTATGTTTCCATATCGTCAACCTTGATCACCAGCTTTTAATCACAAGGGTTCTATGATGATGTTGATGATGTAGATCCCTGCCTGGATTAAACTAATTTCAGCAAAATAAACCCCACAGAGCTCTGGCAGAGCAATGATCTGTAAACCTTTTTTTGTCATATAATAAATGTAAGCAAAAACAAGCCAGAAACTGCCGAACTTCAAAAACAAATAACACTTTATTACTGCATTACAACTGAAAGGAAAAGATGTTTACTATTAAATGGGAATCTGTTCATTTAAGCATTTTAAATCTAGATATACGTGCATTAAAATATATTGTTTCTTTATGTCCATTAAACATTTCTGTTCTCATACACTATATTATGTTTAAAGATAATGAGAGATAAATATCTCTTAAATCTATCACTAATTCTATGTGATTATATAGAAGTTTAATTCTAGCCAATAGTGCCAGGAGAAATAAGTAGTTTTGGAATATTGAGTGATCTTTTTAAAAAAAAAATCTGTCTACTGTATGTGGCTTGGTTACCTATTCATAACTATAATAGCTATAACCAGTCCCCCCAAAAACACTTAATACCTGCATTTGCTATTGCATCTTGCAGAGCTTAAAATGGCAAAATTGTCCTGAACAATATATTTTAAATAAAAGAACATTCCTAAAAACATAAAAAAACAGCTTTCTACATACACAAAACACCACCAAACAAAAACAGACAGACACCAATAACAACAAAACACAAACAAAATACAGTTTGATATTAAGTGCCTTTAAATGCCAATGTGAGCTATTTAAAAAATGCTTTCAGAGACAGCTCTGCCAGGCATTCTTTGCTGTCCTGAAGAATTAGGACTACAGTATATCTTTGAGTGGTACAGCCTAAAGTCAAAAGCCTTAAAGTTAATTTCTTTGTAAAGCGTGGTAGAAAGAACTAACACAACATGAAGAACAAGGTTTTTACAGGGACTGTATTTAAGAGATTCTTATATTTGCCTTTTGCTATAATTTATCATTACTATTTAACATGGCTATCAAAGTCACACCCTATCTCAAAAGAATATGCCTGTTTAAAAATGTAAAACTCTTCTGCTTTTAAGATACAAATGTCCATCTGACTGCATCACAAAACAAGGCCTCTATACTCACTTGTTCTGGTGCTTGGAGCCCTGGAGATGTGCATGATATTGTGCTACAGAGTTCAACGTGACGCTGCAGACTTCACAGGTATAACTGCGTTTTAATCCTGACGAGAAAAAAGAAAATAAAATTGGGATACAGCGTGACATCTCAAAGAAGCAGTGAATATGAATGACTTTCTATAACTAGAGAAAAATGTCAGAAAGTGCATGCTGTGAGCATACTAGAAGAAATTCACTGCATCTAAAAGAGTCTTATTTTATAACAAAGAATCATAAACTTGTATGGTTTCAGTTAGTAACAATAAAAGTCATATCCTGAACAGAGAACTGAATCATTTTCATATTCTCTGTTTCACAGATACAGATAACTCATAGTCATAGAGCTTTGTACACACAGTACAGTATGCTTGTTAGCAGAGTAACTCTTTCCTATTGTGGGGATCTCTATAACAATAACAGTCTGGGTTTCCTTTTTAAAGTTTCACATTCTGACATGTCAGCACTTTAACTAGGACTACAGTACATAATTCTTTCCTCTACTTTTAAAATGTTAACTGTCTTAATTATCATCAACAGTATGTTTAATACAGCTAGACAAATACAGACAATGACCTTTAGTGCGCTATGCTATTCAGATTATTAGTCAAAAGTGTGAGCTGGTATCCGCAGATCTTATTTCAAAGGCTTCAGAAATAAACTTGAATAAACATGCTTCAATATAAATTCTATTAGCAGTGTTTTAATCTATTCATCTGTATCTGGTTCCATGTCAAACTGTCTTACAATTTAGTAACCTTGATTCATAATGGGGAAAGCAGTTTGTGAAAAATAACTTGGGATCTGAAATTAATCCTGGTCTAGACAGAGAGTGAGAGAGAATAAAAAATGGAGAGACAGAGAGAATGACAGGGAAACAGAACAACTGGGAGAGAGAAATAAACTTCCAACTTTCTTAAAATAACTCTAGACTGGACTTTGTTTTCCCTGGCTAGTTAGCCTCTGTATCAGAACAACTTTCTTTGAGAGTTTTTTGAGCAGACAGTACCCCCATGGGGATGTACACCGAGAAAGAGCAATCAAGGCAGACAGCAGGTAAGAATTCCAAAACCAAATGTCTCATAATGTCAGTTTTTAACCAGACTTGGAGTCTGTGAGTATAATCTTGAAACACAGAATGTCAAAATGAAGGGAAAAACTCTTGATAGAATCTGAAATCTCCAATGAAGGTCAGAAGACTGAAATGTTAGTCTTCATTTGAAAGTCAGATATGCAAAGCACAGTATGCTTTGTTCTAGCTGTTTTCTATTCAATAATGATTTCTTAAAAGAAATAATTCTTGCTGTTTATCTGCAGAATAGCCAGGATTTTTTTATGTGTCTCAGTAGAGGGGTGGCAGGGACATCTATGGGGGTGGCATTTTTAAATGATATGATTTGCCTTAAAAAATAGGATGCACTACTAAAAGGTGTACTACTATTCTTGTCTGCACCAGTTCCACACTGGCAACCCCTGTTATACACTGAGGGCAATGTTGAACTGATACACAAACCAAAACCTGATGCAACTTTCAATTAGCTGCATGGAAACAATTTTCAATGATATAACACATATTTGCCAACACCAACCATTTACAATATACTGTAGGCTACATGCACACTCTTAAAAAACATTTAGGACATGTCTTAATTTTTTCCTACCTTGCCACTCCTCTGGCTACTCCACTGTCTGAACCTCCACAAAACACAGAATGTTGTATATGTGTGACAGAATTGTCCAAAAAAATGTATTTATGAGCCTTTAAGAAAGTCAGGGTGTTGTACAATACCACAAACAGACTAAACAACAGAAGCACAAAGAAATGAAATAAGTGAATTAATGAAATGAATGAAAGAAATAAAGCAAATTGACTTAGTGAAACCGAGGTCAAGACTAAATTACACATTAAAAGCTTTAGTAATTAATTATATGATACATTAATTTGACCTCACTTAGAATATTAGATAAAGACCATTGATGCCCCAGAAAGAGATTAAAGAGCAACCAGAATAATCCTTGGATTCAAAGGTATTACTTATACTAAAAGTAAAGGGACTGAATCTCTCTAGTCCTGAACGGGTACATTTATTAGGGGATTCAATATTTGTATTAAAAATATTCAATGTTATTGATGAAAGAAGACATCTAATGCCCAATAATGGCCCAAGATCATTAGTGAAGAACAGACTCCAGTTTATTCATACAAAACATTGTGTGGTGTACTGTAAATTACCATGTGTATTAAATCTTAATCATTAAAACACAGGTGGGCGAGATCCTAAAATCAATAGAATATTGCATTAACCGATATCCCAGACAAGGAAGATAAAACATTTCCTATGTTCTTATTTGCTGATTCATCTGACTTACATTTTTTACTACTAGTAGTGGAATCTATAGTGAGATTAAACTGGGTTTAAGCATCCTGAATTGGGAAGAAAAAACTGATAGTGATACTCCTGGTCTCATATAGCTGTAGTCTCGCAGACATGAAAGGGAACTTAAATTCCTCAATGCCAAACACAGAAACAGCAATTTAGACTTATTAAATCAATAACAGTTAAACCCAGGTGGAGAGAAAACTAGATCAATCCAGCAGTCCTCAAGGACTAGAGTTATCATAGCTCTATATACAGTAGTCAGGAGAATGAAGTTAACCCTTGTAACCTTCCTCTAGTCTCAGAAAGTGTATATTGAAAGTGGCATCTGCTAGTTTCTTATAATTTAGCATCAACATAAACTAAGAGGGAGCAGCAGAGGAAGCCTAAACTCTATTCATCACCCCCCTCCCCCCCCCCAGTTTCCAGTCAGGGTTACAACTTTAAAACATGTTTCAACTCTGAATAATACATGAATGTTTTTGCATAACAGAAGTGTAAATTCATTCTATCAATGAAACTTTGGTAGACAGTTACAACCAGGAAAAAGTGTAATCACCGAGCTCATATAACACAAGTATTTAAGAACTGTCATTAATTAAATTTCCATTAACTGATATTCCTACTGCATACAGTATGTGACATATACTGTGACATATGACAAACCCAGGTGACATATTCAAGAAAGATTCAAGTGCTATTTGTCCCCAGATTGCCCCTTCCCCCAGCATGAAGAATTTGAATGCTATTCACAACCCTGACCAGTGACAAAATCATAAGAGTCTTTTTATACACCATGAGTCATGTTACAAGAAGAATGCTTTTCGCTATAGGAGGGGCAGTCAGATTCTTTAATTCTTTTTTAGGTGTTGATTTTTATAAATGGGTACAACAGTTCTTTAGATTAAAGTGCTAAATCATCTCAATCAACAACACTCTAAGGCCTTTCGGAAAACCGTGTTTCGGAAGATCAAATAAGAGGCTTCATCCTGCACAAAAGCTCTCTTGGACACTGGCCTGGTATTAGACACTATTTGTAAAGGAACACTAAAACAAGCAACATTTAAACGATTTTCAATACAAGACAATCACCTTCTGTAAATCCGATCTTACCTTTTCCAAAACCTGAAATCTTGAAAAAGTATTTTCAAAACATGAAACGCAGAAACTAAAATTGACAAAAACTAAATGTGAGCCAAGCATGTAAATGAGGATGTCAATCTATTATTTAATATACAAGACTGGAGCATCTAACCCACTAACTCATTCTTGTAGTGTTAGGTAATGCTCTGTGTTTTGTTCATTGCACACTTACACTAAGCCAAAACACCCAGACTGTGGAGGTTTAATATTTCATTTGTTGTTTACTTTGTACACTTCTATTGTATTCTTAGGAGTTGTCATTAATAAAATGTGAGGAAATTATCGTGCCTTATCTAGAAGCAATTAGAAATAAGGCAGGATGGAGCAAAATGGTTTTGAAGTATTGAAATGCTAAATTACAAAATCAGTCACCACCAAGAATCAATGCCACTTGATAAATGCACGCATATAATTAAAAGCCCTGTAAAAACTTTTTAAAAAAGTATATCAAAAATAAACCAAATGGTATCCCCTCTCAGGGGATATACTTTGCTTGATTTATAGCACAAAATTAGTTTAAAAAATGCCTTGTTATGAAACTCCATTTTCTCACTGATAGTTCAGAATATACAGTAACTGCCAAGTGGTCTTATAATAATTAACACTAGTTAATTATACTAGTTAAATAATTATTACTATGCCACGACTAGCTCTGTTGGTAGAGCATGAGACTCATTATCTCAGGGTAGTGGGTTCGTGTCCCATGTCCGGTGCAAGGTTCTCTAATAACCCATACCGGGCAGCAGCAGTATGGGGTGGTATTGGCGGCGGAGGATCACGTTTCCGTGACAACGGCAACAACACTAGCAGTATCTGCGAGGAAGAAAGGCTTGGCAATCTACAGTACTTCTGTATCTTGCCATGAAAACTTTACGGATGTTGACGGGGGAACTATCCATAGGGTCGCCATGAGTCAACACCGACTCAATAGCACTCATCCCATCCCCCAAAATTATTACTATTACTAGGAAGTTAGGACAAATTTTGAACAAATTAAACAATATTTGTGGTTAAATTAAGGTACTGAAATCACTATTTCTGTGTTGTGAAATCACTATTTCTGCATTTTGACGCAAAGCTTTAAAACCTGCATATTAACCTGCATATTCCATAGTGCCCATGAAAACACATTTCCTGTCTTTGGTTATCAAAAACCTGATCCAATCATTTGTTTTTTCTCTCTGCCAACAGAAGCAATTAGGATTCCCATTACAATTTAGTCAGATGATCGATATGACCTAGTTTTTGTGTGTGTAAAGTACTGTAGGATGATGCATTCAAAAACAGTAGCTGATAACATGCTCAATATGTGGGTCACATAAAAAAGAAAAACACTAAAAACTCAAAATGTTTTTTTTTCTTTTAGCATTAACAATGTAATGCCGTATCATGGTAATCAAGCAAAAGTCTATATTTAGAAAAGGAAAGAGAAAAGGAAACATTCTCTATTTATTCACACACTTGTTTCACTGCAGATGAGTTTTTTTTTAATTTGTCCTGTCTCCATTCAGTATGTGTTATTATTGGACTAGTTGTTGGTATTATAAGGTACAAACACTTTCAGGTCCAACAGTATTACCTGAAGATCAACATACAAGCTCCTGAAAAAAGCTACCGGGCTTTCAAAATTCCTCTAATGGAAGCAGAGAGGAAGGTGAAAAAGAAGCAATGATGAGATTCACAGTGAGAAGCAGATACTGACTGAGCCCCCATTCTGCGGGGAATCATAAATAGAGCCCTTTGTTCTCTTTTCTTTGATAGTACCTTCCTGCCCTAATCAACTGTCATTGAAAAAAATCAACAGTAGATTCTCTACACCAGTGCTTCCCAAACCTTTTCGGCTTGTGGAACTCGTTAAGCATCTCAAACTTGTCACAGCACACCAAGTGATTTTAAAATCAGCACTCGTATTACAAGAAATCACATTTGCAATTACAGTACAGGTGAAACAATTTCTTTACTTGACTAGAATTTCAATGTACAATGTGAGCTTGTTCCACTGACCAGCACTGGTTAATATCAGCAAATCATATTTTTCAGTGCTGGGAAGAGCTTCACATACAGTAGCTCCTGATTCACACATTTCAAACACAAAGTCTTCTGATTCTGCAGGATTTGACTTCACATCTCTCTTCACCTCCACACAAATATACAAATTAAGTGGATTAAAATAGTTGTACCGAACGTTTAAAAATCGGAATCAGATGTAATTCATTTTGGCGTGTCACCGTCTCCACAATAAAAGCTTATTAAAATTACAGAGTGAAAACTACTAAGCTAATTTATAATTAAGAGTTAATTTACTGTGCCTGTGCAGGTTTGTGCCAAATTTCTTCATACCTATGGACACGATGTTTCATAAAGTCAAAGAAGTAATCTTCAGTCTACATCTAAACTGAGATGCAAACACAAAAGGAAGAGAAAGAAAAAGATAACTACCCAAATACAGGATGATCTCAGATTTATTCTGTGATGCGCTTTCTAGCACTTGTCAGTAGCTTACATCAGTACTTGTATCACACGGAAGTGAAAATCAATGCTTTTCACTGTGTCATCAAAGCCTCCAACCTAGGACTGAAAAAATAAACAGTGAAGCAGCAGATCATATGTTTGTCACTTCTACTTATCTTTCAGTGTTATATTCAAGGTAGGATTTTTTAGCATCAGTTCTGGAGTGCCCTTTTGTAAGGTAACTTTTCACTTTTCACTCAGTTCTTTAACCAAACCTTTAATTAAATAAGAAGTGGTTTAATTACAGTTTTCTTCCCTTCACTTTTTACCCTTCAAAACCTGAGATTTCAATATGCCTTTGAAGTTTTACAAGTAACTTACTACTGAAGTTACTATGAGGTAAATGCAACCAAAATAATTCATAACATGACAATACATACAGTATGTGCTGTCCTTCCATGCATTACAATTTGTAATCATCAAATAAAACATCTAGTCTCTAGACCACATTAGGTAAAAATCACATTTTTCATACTGATTTTTGGTTGCAGACACATAATTCATATATTTTCAAAGCTGGTTATTTATACAGGATTTTAAAATTATTCAACTCAGGATCCTTTAAAAGTTGGAATCTGGAATACTTAAGCAGTATCAAGCAAAACTTTTTTCCCCATGTGCACCAAAGCTCACAGACCAGCAGACATCTAGAGAAACTAAAGGAATTTGCAGTGAACAACATAATGTAACACAAGGGCCCTTTCCATTGAGGTTGTTTTTGAACGTGATGACTAGCAGTTGTCATGGAAATTTAATAATAAAACCTCATGTATTACTCAAGGAGATCAATGTTCCACTGTTTCAGATGGCCCATATCTGCGGAGTGCTTCTGAGGTGAAGATGAAATGCCAGCAAAGGAGTAACATATGTTCAGCCCCAATGGCAAAAATGGCCAGGGATTTGTTCTGAAAAGGCAGAGCTTGGCAAAATCCAAATGTGCTTTGGACAACACAGGCACAGACCTTTGGCAATTTCAAGCTTGAAACTGAGAAAATGAGGAGAGAGTTTGTTTGGGAATGATTTCAAGTCCTTTAAAAATTAGGAAAAGGCCTGCTTAGACTCGGTCTTTGAGTGGCCATTTTATTCAGATTTGTATTCCACTTAAGATTTCAATAACATATTTGAACTAACAAACTAGCAAGCAGTAAGTAAATGGTACACTATTATGAATAAGTATGTGTTTGTAAGCAAGAGAGGACAAGAATTAAAACGGCCTAATGATGTGGATTAGTTCATGAGTTAGTTAGTTTGATTAATAGTTAAGAAATAGTTAATAGAAAAGAAAGAAGAAGATGGTGGATTCCCCAGAATCAGGTTTGGAAAGCATTAATAGTGGGTTAAAATGTTTCAGGAAATGTATTATGGGAAACCTTAAAAAAACAAAAGCCAATTTTATACCCTTTGAAACATACTGTAAGACTTCATTTTGTAATATAACTGTGGGTCTTTCTTGTGTGGCTTAAATAAGAAAGTCTTTTCTTAAAATAAAAAACAGTATCAAAAGGTATCCAGAATAAAAGCACAGATTGGTAGTAATCAACCTAAAGACCTTATTGCATTTTTAGCAATTCATGCTTAAATAATGAAATTAGATCTCTAAGATGCAAGTGTAAATCAGGAATAGGACTGGTTAGGACAGAAGAAGTTATTTCTTTACCAATGTGACATTTTGTTGCTTATTGTCCAGCATCCTTGAAGAAACAGCTCAATGAGATGATTGGATTAACTGTGCATGTATTAGCATTGGAATAAGGTCAATGGTGTCTCATTTGTAATATTTCTGAAATTCTTACACTCATAAACCAGAGACCAATATGGAGCAATTACTTAGTAAGTTCAGTTGTTTAGGCTTAGCAACATCCAGGAATTTCATTGTATTACATGTCTTACAAGCTAGCCCAGTGTTTCCACTGGAAGTAAACTAATTCTTGTGAATTAGTTTTTTCTGTGTCACCACATTAACAACTAACACTTTTTATACAGTGATGTACTGTATTAGTATTGTGCCATCTAATAAATATTATTTTCTTATAACCCTTGCAGTTCCCAGTACAGACGTTTTGCACTGGTCGATTTGTAAGCATAGTTCAAATACAATAAGTGAAATTAAATATGACAGGACACAAATTTGCAGAAATTCCCAAACATGGAAGAGCCACATTTATATGTTAATGTGTCAATTTTAGGATTAGAAAGGTAAGATTGAATGACGGAATTGGTTGGACAAATGTTTGTGTTGTTTGATTGCAGAGAAGTGACAGGAATCTACAAATAGTATGTGCTAGTTTATGCAGTTGTGACATTAATGAAGACGATGAGACTTCAGGGACTGCAATTTGTTTGTTACTGTGACTGACATGTTGGCTCATTCCCAAAATTAAAGTTTCAAAGATGCTGTGAGTGCCTAGGGTCATTGTAACCAACTGTGACTTATTAATCAGATTGCTTGAAAAAAAATACAATCAAGTAGATAAAGACATGATAACTGATAAGATCAATCAGGCCAATGTTCAGTTACTGCTGTACTGATTCTGTTCATGCAAACATGCATTAAATTTCATTTGAGTCAACTATGTACTGGGCCTAGAAGAAAATGAAAACAATAACTCACATTCCTGCAACATTTGTCTTCTCTCCCTCTTCTTCAGTGTAAATATATTTAAATATATTAACGATCAATGTGCTTTTCACGTGCTGCTTCTGGTACCAGCTACATTACATTACAGCCATTATGCTTTCATTATGGTCAAAAAATGCTCATGTTAATGCATCACAATGTATTGTAAAAAATACACCCCAAAGAAGTGTCTTTTCCCCTATTTGATCAAACAAGGCAAAGCAAGGTGAAAGTAATTTGTATACCACTTAATGCAAAAATAATCAGCTTGGGCTTTCTCAAAATGCGGTGGTTTTCTTCATTATTAAAAAGACATGCATAGATATCTCTAAGTTGGCCCTGCATATGCACCTTGTGATACAATGCGGTCCTACCTATGTTATAGTCTTTCCTTATACCCTATGCTTTCAGGATAGGCTTGGGATTGCTTATCATTTGAAAGTCTGCCTCTGGTCAGACCATTAACACACTTATTGTGAGTTAGAGTCTACTCATCCATCCGTTTTCTAACCACTTCATCCAATTCACTCTGAATGCCAGTCCATTGCAAGGTACACACAGACACGCATACACTGACACCACGATCAGTTGTCTCAGAAGCCAATTAACCTACAAGTATGTCTTTGGATTGTGGGGCACCTGGCAAAAACCCATGAAAAATGGGTAGAACATAAAAACTCCATGCAGATAGCACCCCAGGTCCAGGAACTCTGGTGAGGCAATGATGTTCACCACTGCATCACTTTCCCACCCTGAGTTAGAGTCAGCCAAAGCAAAACAGTGAAATTGCAACGATTGATTGTTCTGCTGTGATAATTTAAAAAAATAGATGGAGAAAAGATACAAGTATAATTATATTTCGCAGAGATGAAAAAACAAATACAAGCCCTGTTTTTAATGTTTCTCATCTTGCAACATGGTAATGTAAAATCCAGTACCCAGTATATTTTCAACAAAGAATTTATTTTAAAGATCTACATCAAAATTCTCTTCACCTTCTTGTATTTTGGACGTCATGGCTTTACCAGGAAACCTTGGGCCCATGGGTTCACTGTTGTTTTTTTGGCATAAAACACTCTGACTCTGCTAGCCTTAGGGTGTGAAGACAGGCTTCCTCCATTAATTTACAATGCAGGTATTGGAGCCGTGAGTGCATCTATTAGTTACTACAGTTAACTCAAGCCCATTAGACCTTCCAGGTAGTGCTTCTCTCAGTTTCAGAGGAGTGAATTAGAGAGAGAAAAAAATCTACTACTTGAATCTCCTTTTTTCTGCAAATCACCACACACTGAGTTTCATGGAGCTACAGTACCATTCCCCACAGACGTTTACCTGACTGTGTACTAGTCAAAATTATCTTACTCTACTTAAATATCTGAACACTGAAAATTAAGGAAGCAAGACTTTAATGTGAGTGTGTTCAATGTAAACCTTTACACTTATCCAGTATCACTACTTCTAACGTTTTGATGGAAGACAACTGGTCAGGAACATTAAAGCCAGAAAGTGGAGGCCCCCAGGTTGTACATTGGCCTCTGCTGCCTTGAGAGCTACAGTAGCTGAGCCTCTATTATGTGTTGCACCAGAAGAATGGAATCGACTGACTGATGAGCCCAGGGAAATGATTGCATGAGTTATCTGAAGAGTCTCAGGAAGACACTTAGTTTTGTGGAAAAGTGTTTTTGAGAAGAGTATTGGAGAGAAACAATGTTTTGAAGCCAGTAAACAGCTTAGCTGCCCAGCTGTGCTTTAGAGAGGGACTGAAAAAGTGCATTTAGAAGCTCAGAGAGAGCTAGGTTTTTCTTTTCGGTTGTTTCCCTGCACTGTAAAAATGCACTTTTTTACCATTTACCTTACAACTGGGTTTGTGTGTCTACATAAAGATCTTGTTACAGCTACCAACCCCTGGGTATACAACACTATATGTACTCAGGCTGTTTTTCCATACCTTATAAAATTAGATTTTTGCAGTATTCCCCATTTGAAGAAAAGCAAAACTATTACTATACTTATTACATAAGATCATTGAGCATTACCAGATTGCAGTTTTCAGTTTATGGCTTGCAAACTGTCTTGAGAAAAGCAATGAATAAAATGCCTGCTTGACAAAGTCATTTCATTTTTAAACTTCCTTTGGTGAAAATAGATTATTAAATGCTTTCCCTCTGTCTGATACAACGTACCTGCAAGTGAATGTGTCACTTCAGAGGGGCTTGTTCCAGGCAGGAAGCCAGGTATGTGAATGTAGTGCTTGCCTTATTTTGTGTCTGTTAAAACCATGTTATATACAGTACATACAGTAGATGTATATGGTTGTGCAATACAACAATGTTTTCAAGTAAGGCCACACTATAGGTTAGCAATTTAAAGAATTGATTTCACCCTTTACCTTTTATAGTAAAACTCATGATACCATACATTTCGATATGGCATATGGTTCATATAATTTATATAGATGACTAATGTACTCTAAGTACTGAAAACAACTCCCTTTTTCTGCAAGAAATGGAGTGGATTCAACCATGTGCATTTTAGGGTTCTTGTGTTTGTCAAAAGGCAAAACCCTGGTTAGTAAATACTTGAGCATATGGGAAATAGGGGGTTAGGATCCCCCAGTCCAGATTACTCTTTTAAAAGTTACAAATACAATCATGTGAATTATGATTCAGAATATAGAAGTAATACATCATTGTAAAGAAATTACAGCACAAATGATTAGAAGTAGCAGAGGAACTGCATAAGAGAGCACTGAAATCGTGTGTACACTATTGTAAAAAATAGGCAGTTGAACACCTAGCTGGGTGGAGAAACAACTGGTGTGTAAGGAAGATGCACAAGGCAGGAAAGACGATGACAAAACTGAGTCAGGAGTTGATAGAGACGTAGCATTCTTTTAAAACTTCCACAGACAGAAACAGTAGTCAATAAGGAAACCCTGAATGAGCAGGTTCTGCAGTTGGTGCTGTACTGTATTTAAAAACAATTCAAACCAGAAGGCACTCAAGTAAATAGTTGTAGGAGTTGGGAGCAAAATACCCCATCATGCTTTTGAAGCTGATGCTCGCCATCTTCCAGGAAACTGTTATACTGTATGTACACACTAATGAGTTATACAGTATGGGCTAAAGACACTGTAGTCACCTTCTATTGATAACTTTTCTTACATTTGTTTAAACATTATAGCATTGATGGTTGATCTAGTTTTCCAAGGAAATGTTTTGTATAAGCACATTCTTTACTATTGTCACGAACCGCATTCCTATGTGCACCTCTCGCCGCCAACACACACGCACTAATTAATCAATTGTCACTTCTCATGCTCTTCCCTATTTATACCCTCTCACTCCACTCAGTCCCCGCTCACTATTGAGAATAACCTTTCGCGCATTTAATACCCTCGACCTGATTTCTGGCTACTTTTTCTCTGGCTTTGACTTTGTCTAGCGTTTTGGATTTGGATACTCTCGACCTGACTCTTCTGATACCCGAACTAGCCTTCCAACCTTGACCATGACTTCTGCCTTTCGCCCTTGGGATTTGGACGCCAAACACTAGCCGCCTACAGTCTCAGCGCCGCATAGGGTCCAACCTGGTACTCCTAAACGTCACTCCTGACAACTATATAAAAGCCCTGAATACAGGCTGCATAATATAATTTTACTGAAAACTTCCAACTCTTTCTTGGTCCAGAAACATCAATAACAATAACAAATGATATTGAGTGCTCTGACAAACCAATGCATATTTCAGCATTTGGTCTTTTGCAGTGTTAAATAGTACAGAATTGTTGAAAGCTTTTGATGTTGATCATCAAAGGAAGCAAAGAACAAACTTGGAATGGAAATTGAGAGGAAAATAAAAATCAAGCACAGGAAAATCCTGCAAAAACATTAAACATTTGTAAAAGGACATTTGTTTTTCCTTCATGCCCTAGTGTGAACCTTCCTCGATAAAATATTGCTGTGACAGAGTGAGCAGTACAATCCAATAAATTAAACAGCATGATGCCACCTTATATGTTTTGCTACCAGTCCACAGTCACTAAAGCCTATTTTTCTGTTTGTTAGGATATTTACTAGCTCATTGTACTCAATACCTTTTCATTCCTTCCACAGATCTCCCATTATTTGGACTCTCTTCCTCACCTGTTCTATCCTTTTTCCATGTGCTTTACTGTATATCCCTGCTACCTTCCTCTCTCACTCTCACTCCTGAAGAAGGCGAAATGGCCAAAACATTTTTTTTCTTCTTTCTAGTTTTCAGTGTGTAATTAACCTTTGCTGTTCATTTGTAGCCAATGCATGCTGATGAATCTCCTCATTCACAATCCCTTGAACTAGAGCAATTAATCACTAAAAATGGTTACCCTTTCTTACCGTTAATACCCATTTGCTCCTGATTTAGCAAGTATTTAAAACTCCAGGTTCATTAAATGTTTGAGAGAGGATGTAAATAACACACAAGTTCAACAGGGGCTCTTTGATTCAATGCAGCTTAGTTATTTCTGGAAAGAGTTTTAGAAAACAGTAACACCAAAAAACGAATATAACATCCTTATCTGGATGCCAGCTGGTGTTCTTTAAGGAACTCTGTGTTCAATTTGAAACCTATTAAGCTAATACACAGGTAATATGAATAAAAGCAGGTATTTACAGTAAATGAAGAGAGTGTAAATAAGAAACTAGAAGTCAGATAGTTATATTCCCTAAATGATCACAAAAATGCATATAAAGCTTCTGTATTATCACATGCTGAAATACTTCATCACAATGATAGGTTCCCCTTCTCTATCCCTACATCAACTATCTCACTTATTGAGTGGGAGGAAGTTAGCAGATGAGATCTCTTTCCAAAAGGCAGTCTCATCTTAAACGTATTAACAGAACAGAACTATTTAGCTGAACTGTTGTTATCTGCAGTTCTAAGTCCTGGAATATCGCATATGTCGTTGGCAAAATTGCTTCGTAATTGTTATTGACATGATTCAGGTCGTGAAACAATTACAGAATGTGCTCCACAGCATTTTTCTGCTGGTTCTTGCAAAGAGAAATTTAACAGCCCATGACACTATTACAGTTCTGGCACTTTACAGAGTTAGAAGAAGAAAGGAGGGCAAAAGGTTAGTTATAGTGTGGGGGAGGTTCACTGTGATGAGCCTAAAACTGAGGATTTATTTTTTATATGAGATAACTAGCCTGGATTGCTCTATACACTCATGCTCTGCGCTGCGACTCGAGTATCATACCTTTGAGCTCTCTGACATCCAGTGTCTTGCCCAGCTGTTCCAGCAGATCTGCCCGGGCTGCATTCTTCTTGTGTTTCTTGCCATCGTAATGCTGCTGTGCCATTCCAGGGTTGTTGAACCAGGCATTGCAGAGCTGGCAGTACCTGTCTGAGTCCCTCCTCTGTCGGGGTGAGGTGACAGGTGAAGTCTCAGGGAGCATCTTCACTGGACTCGGGGGCACCTCTAGAATGGACAAATTACACAGCCCAGGTCACCTTCTCTCTTTTCAAGAATGCAACACAATACAATATACTCCGGGAAAAGGACATAAAAGAAAGAGAATAATTCCTGATAGGCCGCTGGGTTAGAGCAATCAAATATACAGTAGTCAAAAACCAGCAGAAACAGGGGAGATTACAAGGGCATTCAGAATACTGAAAGACACTAACAAACCAAATAATTACTCCAAACTCAAATATGGAATAAGGACCTGTAGACCTTCAGGACTGAAAACCAGGAGATGTTTTTTTTTAACAAAGTGTCATGGACATAGAAAACAAACTGAGTCACATTTCTGAAGCAGACCAAGAAATTCCAAGAAATTTGTTGTGTTCATTAACTACTAGCAGTCAAACAAGCAAGTACAAAAATGTTTTATCATTATTCCTTAGGCCAAAGAGCTTCCTCTTATTTACAGTTTTGTGTTTTTATACAGAATGTTCAAATGTATAGTGAGCATTAGGTACATATAAATATATTTCTTGGATGAATGATTTCTGTGCCTTTTCTTAACCTACTGTATTTTTTTCCATATGGAAAGCAATACACCAACACTGAATTTATGGTTATTCTCTTCTTCAAAACCTTCAATATAAAACCCCACAAAACTCCAGACAAGAAGAGTTAAGATGAGCAGAAGCACATAATTGCCTTGTTGTGCGTTATGTAGCCACTGACTGAAACGCAAACATTCTATTTTACGGCTGTCCATTTGAAGAATAGCAGAGCTCAATTATATCATCTGTGCTATTAAGTTAATCAGTTTTCACAAGTGGGTGCGCTGCCTACCTCTTTAAAGGAATATCTGTCGAGATGCTATTTTAAAAGCATCATTTCATGATTATTAGCATGGAAAATGCTGATGAAATAGGAATCATCCGCATAATGTACATTATGCATACTATAGCTTTCAGATGGCAGATTTTGTAATTTTTCAGGTCAGCAGATTTGTAATCATTTGTTCAATAATACTGTTTTTGTTCTGAAGAAAAAACAATTTATTGTAATATATAACCTTAATACAGTACTGAACATGGAAACTCTTCCCTCTTCCCAGTTGTAAAACTGCTTTATCTCCAAATCTTCCAAATCTTAGAATCGCACCTTTTTCTCTTGTAGGTCTACAGATATAACACTACTTTATAGGGCATTGGCTGATTTCTATGCCACCACATTACTTACCCTTCCATTTTTTCCAGGGAAATGAACACAGTTAAGGAGCAGCATTAGTAGATACCCTTACATTGACCAGTTGTTTTGAAATTTAGTTGATGGTAATGGCATTCAGGGAATCTAACAAATGTAACATTAAGGCAATAATTGTTTTAGTCCAGGCTATCCTATTATTACCTATGCTTTCAATAATAGGTTGTCATCTTTTGGTTTTATAGTTTCATTTTAGTATGCTATACTGTTTTGTTTTCCTGCTAATTTATCATTTCTTTCTGTTTTGCATTGCCATTCTAACTAAGTCCACAAAAGCAAGCTACAGCAAAGCTGACAATAAGAGAATTTGGTGAAGAAAGAAGTGGGTGTTGCACAAAGCTCTGAAGCCAATGCAGTCACTGCATTAAAACAGCAGCTGACAGGCAATTGTGGAAAAGTTCCACAGTATCTGATTAATTGGTCCAATTAACTCTTGTAAATAAAGGGAGGTGGAATTCTGAACCCAAGAATTAAGCTGATGTAGGTGTCTGAATCAAAGTGTGTTTGAAATATCCACAGCTTGTGGAGGATGATAAGAGGCTGGATAACAAATGAATCATTGAAGAAAATAAGGAAGAATTAGATTTAGTACATCAAAACCTCTTTGTTCACATTTAGAAAACCTTATTTAAGCAATGTTAGATATGTCTAACATGTAGCTAGCTTGATGAATTCCTCTAACTCGTTTCTGCCTCGAAGAAATGGTTCACAAGCATCATAAATGTTAAGAAAAAAAATTAACTACAACTGATCTGCTACACAGACAGCAAGACAGATGTCACAGGTCCTATCTTTAACATGGTATGTCCCAAGAGTCTGCAAGCACAAAACTCATGATGGTGACAAAGTCTAGAATGCTTTATTGTAGGCCTTTTCAGGATCCTCTTCAACAAATAAACAGCACCCAAAACCCCCAACATCCACTAGCACCATGGCCACCCTTTAAAACCGAAACAAAAGCCTAATTGCACTTATATGAGAATATATATGAGAAATTCCAAGGGTTTTAACATTTACCCAATTATTAATTTAATAACCCCTAGTGTGGCTATTTACAAGAATTAGAGGCTGTATATAGTAGCATCCGTCAGTTGCATGTCAATTCTGACTCTTAAGCTGTCCTGCCACAACAGAAAACAGTAACAAAATATTCCATTACAAATTAATCGTGTAGCTTGATTGGATTAGACACCATTTATTCTCCAGGCAGGCATTCTAAAGTGTAAAATACTTGAACAACAAAAACCTAGAAGAATATTCTCCAGTTTCTTCATAGTCTTTCATCAGATCAATTTCTCCTCTGTTTGGTTGAAAACCTAATTGTCTCCTAACCCGAAAATAAAAATCTTGAAATGGGACTCTGGGACTGAGTCTATCCATTCCCCCCACAGCATTATCTGTAGGAAATTCAGTATTACACTGATATACAGTATACTTGAGAAAAAGCCATACATGCATCATAAATACCAGACCCTGGCATGATTTGCAGTATTAATACGAAAGCCATCACACCTTAAATTTAAAATGAAAAGCATTCCCATCATTTATACTTTATAAAAGATTGATACAAAAGGGCACCCATTCCATGGAATCAGTAGGGAAACTTAAAGGATTGTCTTACACAAAGTTGTTAAAAACACCATTTCTCTTTAGTTGTAAACAGAAAAAGTATAATAAAACAATGAAAATCTTGAAGGTATCGACAAAATGCAAACCAGAGAACCAAACATGACTAATAGCAAATACAATTAACTGATGGCACCACATGGCAACTAAGAGGTGACTATTTAGAGCTGAAAACAGGAGGTTGTCTTTTGGTTTTGTGATCATGAAACAAGCTTCTAGAAAAGGTTCCTGGATCAGTAAGTAACCACAAGAAACTGATGTGAAGAACAGTTTCTTTCAATTTAGAATCTTTTTTACAAGTAATCTGTCCCATCTTCATCATCAACATGAAGCAGAGAATATGTCCTCCCATGTTTTCCAAACTTTTACCTTTTACCGTTCTATTTAATTTTCTTCTCAATATTGTAACAAGAAGGTTCCTCTGTTTCTAAAGAAACTGAAACTGTGTCCTCAAGACAATACTGCATCTTGGCAATATTTTATGTCTAGAGACCTGCCACACTTGGCAGACCTGTAGGCTAGTACTTTAAACAAGATTCATTTAAAAGAGAATGACTAAAAAACAAGCTGTGCACGTGAGGATTCATCAGATTATACTGCAATTCCTTTAATATCTCCTTACAGTGTTGCAGGGAAGTTTAGCTGCAACTATATTGATGATACTATTTTCTTATCTTGGATTAAAATCATTGTACAGAGTAGCTGGCTTGTAATTGTACCATATGTCCACAGTGTCAGATTAATTGGGACAATTAACTTCAGTAACTAAAAGAAGTTGGAAAATCTTAAGGCAAAAAATAAAGCTAATGTAGGTGTTGGAATCAAAGTGTGTTTAAAATGTCAGGATTTTGTGGAGGATGACAACAGGCTAGAGAACAAATAGAAAAATTCATTATTTAAAGAAAATATGACAGACCTACTGTACAATACATTAAACTAATCAATTAAAATTAAATCAAGCTCTGTAATTCTGTCTGCTCAACAAGGTGATTGAGTTTTGTTTCTAATTTCTACTTCCTTGATTGACAGTTTAAAAGCAGAGCACTGAACAAAATTAAGTGTGTTTGATTTATATCGAGAATCAACTTAATTTTTCATGCTATTTATTCATGTATGATTTAAGAAAAAGTATATGGATTGTAGAGATTGATTAAATGTTTTTGGTGTCAGTTTGGTCATTCATAACTAACCATGATACAATCAATTGACTTTGTTTCTTAAAGACGTACCTCAATAGAGTTAATTCAGATGAGGGGATTTAGCTTGTTCAAGGTCAAGCCTATTGAAAATCAAGAAAAAATAACAGAAACGAACCAATATACCCTGCTTAGACAGCAATGCTTTTGTGTCATTGGTATGTTGGAGGCTGAATTAAGTCATCTCATGTAGACTTGCCAGCAGTGGAGCCAAATCCATTTTAACAGAAAATCAAGGTTTTGTGCTGATCACACTAATGGTATTATTACTGTATATACTGTATATAATGTGTGATATATATTATTATAGGAAATGTCAGGGAGGAGGTCACATACCTATCTATATCAACGGGACTGCAGTGGAGAGGGACAGCAGTTTTAAGTTCCTGGGAGTTAACATCACCGAGGACTTAACCTGGTCTCACCACACCATCACCGTGGTCAAAACAGCACGGCAGCACCTATTCTTTCTCCACAGGCTAAAGAAATTTGGCATGCCATCACATATCCAGACCAACTTCTACAGGTGCACAATTGAGAGTATCCTGACTGGCTGCATCACTGCCTGGTGTGGGAGCTGCTCCGCCCTGGATCGCAAAACACTGCAGAAGGTGGTGAAGTCAGCGCAGCTCATTACCGGCTGTGAGCTACCAAACATCCAGGATATCTACTCAGCTAGACGTCTTAAGAAGGCCAGGTCTATGCTCAAGGACCCCAGTCATCCAAGTCATAAAATGTTTTCTCTCCTACCGTCCGGTAAACGGTATCGAAGCATTCAGTCAAAGACCAACAGATTACGGAACAGCTTCTACCTCCAGGCAATAAGACTGCTAAACAGCTAAGCTGTCACCTTCAGCAGCCATACATACAGTTTTCCATTGTATTTGGCACACTACATATGGCACTATTTGGACATAATGTATTGCATACACCCTGGATATGTAGCAGTTCTATTTATATTGATTTTTTTTAATTAAATTTGTATTGCACTATTATTATGCAACCTTGTTCTGTAACTTTTAATTTTGTGATTTTTATTTTTATCTCCCCCCGGTGAGCTCACAGAAAAGACATGCTGCACGCTCTATTGTTGTGCATTTGATAAACTTTGATTGATTGAATGTAAGTGACAATGTCAGTGTGGCAAAATGATTCTTTATTTGAGTATAACAAATCAATCGATGAGGAGGTACAAGTGCAGTAGTCTGGCCAGAAGTGTCTAGTTGCTACAGAACTCCACTTGTAATGAGTTGCAAAAACACACTGCAAGGCCCTATATATAGATCAAGTCTTGTGACCTCAATTGCTTCTCTTCCTCTGGGATTACCTTGATATGTCAACATTCCAACAAGCCAAGATATGTCCTCAAGCTGCTTCTGTAACATTACCTTTCTTACAAAATGAATAACAGCCTTGCCAAACAGATGCACCTTATCACCCATCAACACTTTTAATTAGGTAAATCTTTCCTTTTGCAACAGTAAAGGTTAGTCACATGTATCACAGTTTATAATGAACAATCAATTAAGCAAAGTACAGTAGTACCAAAATTATTTAATCAATGTGCAAAATGTTATGTTTCTAAAAATATAGAGACATATATAGGATGGTAAACTTTATTTGATGCTCAGTATATTACGTTCTGTCTATATTCATAGTGAGAGGATTGTGTCTGAACTACATTCCTAGAAAGCTGTGGGGACATGCTGACTTCAATCACATAACCAATTAGAGTAGACCATTGGTTGGGCGACAGTTAAAATTCAGGAGATGTACACAGAACAGTTTATTTGAATTGCAGCAAAAGCAGAAGGGAGTGACCAAGGAGCCTGAAGCTAATTCATTTTCAGTTTTTTGGTACTGTCAAGCAGCTGGACTGTTATATACAGAAGAGGTTTAGGTTGAGCTCAAAGAAGAGCTAGGCACTATACTAAGCACTATTTCTGCTTTAAGGTGTCTGTTTTCCTGGAGACCTATTAAAAGATCCTTGTTCCTGTATTGTGCTTCTGGTAGAGTCTGAATACACAGATATATTAATTCCATTAACTCACATTTATTATGATGTCATGGATTTAATAAAACACACCTTAAAACATTCTTCATAGTATTCCTTGTAGTATTTGTTTGTATGAAATATTTGGTAACATTATTAAGAATATTAATATATAATACATACTTGTAGTGAATCTTGGTAGACATTTAGTGATGCAGAAGGATACACAGTAAGCTAAAATAATACACAGGAATAATCAATACAATGGGAAGCATTATCACCACAAGTGGTGTGCAATGCAAAAGCTGTAATTTGGCAATTTCTTTATCTCTTCAGGATATCTGCCTCCCACAATCAATTGTCCACACCAGTGTCCTCCTGTGACGTTTATTTTTTACAAAAAAAAGTGAAATAATGCAGCATAAGTGCTCTATCTTCTGTTTTCAACTAGTTGTGAATGTAATGGAGCCTCTCAAGTGGAATGAAATCACCTTGTCAAGCGCAGTGACAGTGGCACACTTCGTAGTTGTTCTCTATAGTTATCATTTGTACCTGGCAACCTTGCTTAATTACTGTATATTAGCCAGCAAACTACTTCTGTAAATTAACATGCAGGCCAAGTTAGTTTTAACTCAATGTGAACTATTAAGACACTTTTTAATAGCTACTAATAGAACAGGACAAATCACATAAATTATAGAAGATTCGTAGAGTTGTTAAAATTAAGTAAAGCGTAGTAACACTTGTGTACTGTGTGCATGTAGAATTATGATTCCAGAAAGGTGAGGAAGCTATGTTAAGGACAGAGACATTGCTAAAACCTATATTTCTTGCTTTTAACTCCAGAAAAAAATTTGCTAATGACTTATCTGTAAAGTAACTGCAACTGCCAACTGTAGCATTTTTTCCTGTCTACCTGCCTTTAATGTTGTAATATTGTTAATCATTTCAAATCATTGTGTATATTAATAACAAAAAAGTTTAAGCTTTTTGTTCCATAAAATAACATCCCTTTTACTCTTGTTCAATAAAAGAAAAAAAATGTATGCAGACACCTGACTTAAGCTCATATTGAAGAAATTATAAAATTATGCAAAATTACCTTTGGTAATACCTAAACCGTACCTGTAATTAGTACACTTTATTATATATAAATTAAGAGACTGCATTTTTTAAGAACCTGTTAAAATCACAAAAAAATTAAAAGAACAGGGTTATTTCATATGCCTCTATGGATCCATGTAAATAACAGAACAGAAGTAATGAGTTGTTCCTGAGCATTCTTCTTACAATGGTGCTTAAAATAGATATAGTGATTATAGAAGGTGAAGTTGACTGCTTAAATACTACTGTGCTTTAGTATAGCATTCTACTTTTAGTAGCACCTAGAGGCATATAAAGAACTTTGAAGTGCTATGTTATGTCAGCCATTGTGGGTTCCAACAGGATATAAATACCAGCCAGCAATGAAAATCTTTCTGTATTGATTTAAGTTTTCTTGCTTTTAGGAAAAACCTGTCAGGAGCTAAGGTTGACGGTTTGCATTTTCCAGGAGGCAATGAAATTCTTTGTGTTATTTTATAATGTAGGACAGCAGGTATTTTTTGGCTTTAAGGAAATGCAACCTTTTTTGTGGAGTTTAAAATGTTGCAAAAAAAGTAAAGGGAGGAGAGCTTAAAGTTTAAAATTTTGTTTTAAGGATAAGGAGTGTATTTTTCCTGTGCAATTGATGAATAAAGTATTTTGAATTGAATTGCTTTTAATATTTTGTGTACAGGGAGCAAAATAATACAATTTAACAACAGATACTCCATCAATTATCATTCCGTTCTAGGTGGCAACTCCCTTCTTCCCCAACAACAGAGAAGGCCAAGAATCTCCATATTCAACACACCTTTGGAGGCACCACCTCACCCCTGCCTTCAGAGATCCCTTCCCTGTTTGTCACAATGGAGATCACAACATAATACGACATTAAGAAAAGTATAGGGTCCACTGATGCCATGGTAGGGAATGTGGAGGCTGTCAGCATGAAGCGACCATTCTCTTAGCAGCAGTAATGCCAGTAAGCCAAATCTACTTCTACTGCACAGATGACAATATTTAGAACTGGAGAGATGGTCTCAAAGAGGGAGCCTGTTCTACCCTGAGGGAAAAGTACACACCTGGGAGTGCCAGTGGGATCCATTGGGAAACTTCTCTGAGCAGGAAAATCATTTCTGTCAATAAATTAAAAGTGGGTGGACTGATGGTCAGGGTTTTTAGAGGGCAACTTCAAATTATGCCAGAATGTGCCCTAAGGCATGTCTTTATCTACCAAAGGTATGTCCCTGTGCCAGAAAGAACTGTTTGCCTGTGGTTTATATGAATATTTCAATATGCGAGTATAGAGAAAAGAGGCCAGCTCTATTGTTTTGTCCTTTATGTTCAGTATTCCAGGCAAGGTATGAAATTGAAGCTCTGTGATCCACAGATTGCTGTAGGCATGCATTACAGGGTGAAAATAGAGAAGAAGATGTACCTAACTGTTCTTTATATTAAAAAAAATAAAATAAGAAGTTCCAATTTTATAGACCATGCATTGGCTATGCCCAAAGCATGGGTTTAAACTTCTTCAGATGTTGAACAGCTGTTTTTGTGCTGATATTGCACATTGGTGACCCTTTACAATCATAAAACGTAGACGTTCTTTTGAGACTCTATAACAAATACTATTCACTGTGCTTCTGGAAAGAGGGACATGGTATGCTCTACTGGTGTGCCCTTTGATGTACTCTGTGGTACTGCTGTAGTTTTCTGTTGCCTATCACATAACAGAACAAATACTGTAGGGGCAGTCTCAGGAATGTCACCAACAATAAACTGCAAGATTAGTTACGTTTTATTAAATGAGAGTGCTAGATGTTATTGTCTTTTCAAAATGCGCTGAGATGGCATATGAAAGTTCCTTTGATTATACAGTTGGCAGTTGTCTTTGCTTATACAGTTATTTAACTTTGCTTTATTAGTCATATATCATGCCATACATTCAAGTACTCTGTCTTTTATATAAACACCTGTCATATAAAGTACCTCAGAGTCGAAGTATATTTTTCTCATATCATTTGCAATTTCTGGACTTTTCACTCTCATATTGTCTGTAGTATTGTCTATATTAGAGCAACCCTTAGATATAAAGGTCTTTATTAAAACTTCAGGTCTTCAGAAGTATTCTCATAAAACCCTGAGTTTAAACCTGGGAAACCCTCTCCAAACCATTCTGTTGTCTCACAGCCACGCACGTGAAATCCTTCAGCCGAGCTGTGGAAACATTCAATTAATTTGGTGATCTGTGGGATTTGTTACACTCTGCTGGGTGGAAAACTAATGCTCTGAGAATCACCACTGAGGCATTATGCCTTCCACATAATTATGTTCCCCTTGTGCACTGGGTTAGGCATTATGACAGGGTTCTTCATTATAAACTATGCTACACTTAGGCTTTTCATGTCCTGTGTCTGAGGCATTGCCTCATTTAAAAAAAAATCAAATTGAAGGAATCGCCCTTTACCACTCCAATCAGCCACAGGGATGACAGGAATAGTCATCTTGGGAAAAATAAAAACAAGTTAACATCTGTGAAATCTGGAACCTTTAATGCCCATCCAGGCACAGTTCATTGCTGTGTGCCTATAATGCACAATAGGTAACAACTGCAGAAACACAAAAGCTAAAGAATTACATGGCTTATTCCTCATACATTCATGAACTAAATTCATGCTCGAAAGAAAAGTCCTAAGTGTACAACAGTCTTTTAATACTCTTAATGTAAAAGCAGTGCTAAGTATATAGACGGGAAACTGTCAAAGAAACATGCAATTATCAATGTACAGGTATCCAACCCATTTTCTTAAGTTTAATTTTTCATTTTTCTTGCTTTCAGGCTGCTAGGCCACAAAATGCATTAGTTTGGAAAGGAGGCATACATGTTCTATAGGCAATGTTAAACTAGAAATGCAAAACACATCTTTCACTCCTTTTAAAACAAGTTAGTCTCATAGATTGTTACTAAAATTTGTGTAACGAGTGCTTGCTCACATGGATTCACGTACAGTAAATCTGTATGCTGGATAAAAGTCATTCTAAGTGCATAAACCTCTTCATTAACAGCCGTTGACAACTTGAATAACCTCACTTGTAATCAGTTCAGTTATAGTCTAGGAACCAAATTACAATTTAGTATATGTACTGTAAAAATGCCTGTGTTCAGAATCATAGCTTATATTTCCATTGGCTCACTGTTCATAAACGTTTACATTGCGGTACTGCTCAAGTTTAAAGGCTATCACAAACACTATCAAAACGAAGGGGGAAACAGTATTAATCAATCAAGAAAATCATTAAATGAAAGCTGAACTAAATAGTAAAAAAACAGAAAGTCAGTTACAGTACATTGCTATTGCTTATGCAACGATTCTGGTACAACAGTGACATTAAACAGCCTCTATTCTCATGAACAATAATTATTAATCATTTGATAGTAATAATCTCATTAGGCTAACAGATCAACTACAAACGTCTACTTACAGTTAAACAACTCAGTAAGAATAATAAACAGTAAAAAAAAGTTAAAGCACTTTTATTATTTGCTATGCTCAGCAGCCTGGCATACCAAGATCATTTTGATTGCTAATTATTGGAGGCATTGAAATATATGCAACAAATTATTTATTGCTAAAATGCATCAAACACACACACACTGGTAATCTGATCTGAATGTTAATAATTTCAGCCTACAACTGTTTGCGATAAAAACATTTGACCAGCTGCTGTGATACCAGTGGTTCTATTTATTTGTTTTGAGCCTGCAGGTCATTTCCCCAAACACTGACTAGGTCCAGTCTTTAATTTATACATTTTTATTGTTGCATAGAATAATAAAATTGTTACTGAATTCTAATATGTCATCCAAAAAAGACTCTTCAGAAAGATGCTTCTTCCTGGCAATGGTTGCAGTAACCCAGCACCTGTCCAGGAACCATAAGGTACAAGGCAGAATGACACCCTCATTGGGATGACAGTAAATCACAGGGCACACACACACAGGAATATTTTACAGACATCAAAGAACCTAGACACCATGTCTTTGGAAAGAAGAAGACAGGAACACTTGGAGAAAGCCAGGACAGACATAAAGAACATGGACACTTCACACAGATGACACTCCAGTCCAGAAATCAATCCAAGACCCCAGAGTTGTGAGGCAGCATCTCTTAATTCAATCTCAATTTGCAAAAGTATTATTTCTAATCCAACTCCAATGATTTTTCCTTGTCTCAGTTAATCGATCGACCATTTAAGGCATTGTGTTTTTTTAGATGTCCACCAAGAAAAGAAATCAGTCAGCAGATTTTACGCACAATAAACATGAAAATAGCTGAAACATGCAGAGTATAAATTTAATGAGTTTACAGATACAATTTATTTTGTGAGGACCATTAGTCATAATCAATATCATTTTACTGCTGGGCGTATGCTGTTTATTGCAATGTAATTATGACTTCAAAACAATTCTTACTGCCCTACTGTATTTCCTAAATTAATTTGTCTGGTATCGGTTTTCTTGTATCATTCGATGAAAGCCACTAATTAAAAGGGTTCAGAGTTTGCATTCAATCTTCCTAAACAGGTTTCTGTGGATCACATATGAGCAGAGGAAAAAGGATGCATTAGCATTTTGACAGTGGGTAGAGCTGGTAAGAAATACCCTGAGATCATAGTGCCCAGTAGAGAGGCACTGTATCCTATATAAAACATTTACACTTTACGAATGGCATTGCTTAAACTTTTTTTGACGAGGAATTTGGACCATTTTGGTGTGAGGTATGAAAGTCTTCACCATATTCATCACTGCCTTTTCATTATATGTTATCAAACTGTATGTGATACAAATTACATTGTTGTTATCTATTGCCTCTCATAAAATCAGCAAAGAATAATGGATAAGGGAGCAGCAACATAGATTGTATCTTCTTAGAACTCACAGAATCTACCTGCAGAAGCACTTTAAAATCAATGAGCGGACACTCAGTACTTTTGGGCTCCACAGTAAAGGAGACTATGAGATATATTTATAGATGATGGAATCTTAAAATAAAAACAGATACAAGTGAAAAAGACAGAAGCTGAACCCAAACCACTTAGAGCCCAGAAGTCAGCACTTTGTAGGTTAGCTAATATTAGACACCCAATAGTAGGTCAGAAGATACAGAGCTATGTCATTGAGATTTAAAAGCTTTTGAAGATGAATGTCTTGATGGATGAGAGTGTCGAAGGAGCATGTCTGCTCTTGTTCATTTTTCCGTAGAAATTATTGCTGTAAAGACAGAATTGGTGATTCTAAAACAGGTACTGTGGGTATTAAAATTGTAAATAATAGGTGATTATACTGTGAATTAAAAAATATTTAAGAGCACTCAGTGATGCACTAAGCGAAAAGACTACTCACAAAACCTTTTGAAAACGATAGTGATGGAAAACAGGGAAAGCTGATAAACATTTTATACAGTATAACTTGAAAAACACATGGAAGCAAGCCACTTACAAGTTATGGTAACAAACTTGACAAGTAGACTACAAAGCAAGGCATGAATTTCCAAGGGTGATCCTGCAGAAAATAAGCATAAGGGTTTGAAAAAAGCTGCAGAAAACTTTAAAAATGCTTCCCAACCAAGAAGTTAACAGAACAAAATTTTTCAATTACAAAAATAAAAGCACTTATAAACGAAGAGTTGCTAATAAGCACTGGATAAAACATGAATGAATTCAGTATTAGGCTAATTTCTGAGAAATACTGTATGTCAAACATTAATGTGTGGGGATAACTTGCATTTTCTTACATTTCCTTAATATAGTTTATTCTAAACACACATTTAGGATTGTCATTAATCCTTTATGTCACAGTGCTAAGAGAATTATAAAAGCCCTGGACTGTCAATCATATTTTTAATTTACTTATAATTTATAAAAAGAAAGCACATAGTCTACTGCACATTTTACCAGGGGAAATCAAATGTTAATGACTTTGAAACAAGCACTCAATGGACAAAATTAATGAAATAAGAACATTTAGAGAAGCAAAACACCCTCATGGAAACAAAGGTGGTCTTTGTTGGTGACTAGACCTGCTAGCAAATGGAATATAAAGTGCAGTATTAAGTCAGTTTGGCATTTATGAAATAAGCCCTATCGATTGTAGACTGTTCTCCACACGTTCAATAATAATTGCAACAGAAGGCTTTTGTATTAAAAGATATTTCTTATTTGTTGTAAAGATAAATGAAAACTAATGACTGAGTCTGTTGAATTTCATACATAATTATCTTTTCAATGACTCTTTGAACCTGTATTTTTCTTGTACTGACTGACGTTCAGTTGAAATAACTCAGAATCCTAAGAGACACACCAAACTCATTGCAAGCACACAGCAAATTCTTATGTATAAATCAATAACCCAAACATACAGTACAGTTGCCAGCAAATAATCCCAAATTGATCTTGTAATTGTCTGACATGTCTCAATTGCTTGGAATAGACCACTGTCTTACAAAGATAAAAAGCAAAACATATTTATATAAACAAAAAAGAGACATATTGGTATAGTATTACTGTAGATATGGTCTAAATTTGTTTCTGTCTCTAGCTGCTTGAACATAATTCTGAGCTACACTCTGTGATACGTTTCTGTTATACCAACGCCCCACGCAAAAAGTAAAATATTAATCAAATTTTCAACTAGACACGCAGAAATCCAACTAGTAATATATACTTTTTGTACCTTGTATGTACAGGTTTTCAAACTTAGGAAGCCACCTCAAAAACAAAATACTGTACTCTACAAGGCTGAAATACAACTATGCTAAAGAACAGAGTACATGCTGAAAAGATGTGATTTTGAAATCTGCTATCTATCATTTCATTAATAACTCAGGATTTTACATGACATTATCGACAAAGGATGATGAGGACAAAGTGTAGCAGCAACCCTTTAATCAACAAGCAGCATAAACAGCAATCAGAATAATTCTATCCCTTTCATGGATCTTAGTCAGCATCTGTTCCTTCAGCATTTCAGATATTGTCAAATGTTTTGAATGATCCTGTTATCACCTACAGTAATGCAAACCTTCTTTTTTGTGATTGCTCCAGTACAGTATGTTAATCTGCAGAGACAGGTCAGGCAGAAGTATAAATGTGTGTAAAAAAGGCAAGGATGTGAAAAATCCCTTAACAAGAACATATTTAACAAGAGCATCTATGTCCGCTACTGGTATGAACTTTTCCATGGTACTCGTCCTGTTCAGACTATAATGAGTTTTTTATGAATTGCCTTGTCTGGGCTGACTTGTAAAAAAAAAAAAACATTTAAAAGGGTCTTAACCATTCAAGAGTAAACTTCCTTGTTATCATGAATGTGATGTCATTTTATGCTCTATAATAATAACTAGCATATACAATAACATAAAAAGCAAAGTAAAATTAACCTGAAACATCTACAATATTTGGATTTTGATAGTTCATCACGTTACATCAATTAGAGGGAGTTGTTTCCACCCAGGGAAAAGAACGTCCAATGTGACTCCTTGATTGATAGCTTTGTTTCTTATCCCTCAGTTGGGACTTTGGTGCCTTTCATTTCAAAACGGCAGCCACAGATGGCTGAGGTAATGACTGCATCCGTCAGCATTGAAAGAATGATAGAAAACCTGCTGGAAACTTTAGATTTTTTTAAGGAATACAAGTGTTAAAAACAATTTTCATTGTGAACTCAAGCAATAAATAATCGTGGAAGAAAACTAAAAAATCTCATTCAGATTTCTTAAAGTAACCACACAAACGTACTGGTGAGGAGCTAGAATGAGGTGGAAATTCATTTCTATTTATTCATTTTAAACCACAGTTTGAATGTTTGTCTGGATTTTATCTGGATATAGAAAAAGTGATGCTAATTTTGCATTGGAAGAAAGCTGCAAATTACATGTTCCCAATGATAATGACTTATTGCCCCATAAAGAAATTGAGAAGAATATCTTAGTATCTGAACACATTATAAATGTACAGCAAGAATAAAAGCACAAAAATGGAACAGAATGGACAACATTTGATCAGAAACAACCTTTGATTTAAACAGCTTCTTTGACTGTGAAGTCATCAGTGGTTAAAAACACATGAAGCATATCTCATCGTGTCTGTATCTACTGTGGTCTTTTACTTCCTCCAACAAGTAACATTTTTTCATGGCTGAGAAACAGCAGGTGGTTGATAATCACAGCAGAAATGAATGGCTTGCCACTTTGGGCAGCTGTAATGATCACATTCCTGGTTCCTACTGTCTTATAATGTCAGCTAATGAAATCCCCTGGCATGTTCTGTATCATATGTAGTTCAATAAATAGATAATTCCAATTCATTCCCTTCATTAAATGAAGAAAGCAGGAGCTGGGCTTTTGTAACTGATAAATTCCCTTTTGCTTTAAAAGGGACACTAACAACTGTCTCTAGGCTAAATACTGGATTGAATCTTTGCTTAACAGAACATCTTAAAATTGTATTCATCATTGAGATGCATTTTAAGCACGAGAGAAAACAACACCACAGATAAAACAAACATGCGCACAAAATCACAGAGAGACACACAGAGCACAGACTGCCCCAGTAACTGAAAACATGAACAAATTCCCATCTATCCTTGAAAGCTTCCACTGTGATCTTTTTTTTTAGCCCTAACCTCAACCAATAGCACTTTTCTTGAAGTGTTTGTTTTCTGGGTCAATTACCACTCAGTACTGGCTGGATCTGGACACTGATTTGTTCTGATAGGTGATGTAGCACATTCTCCTCCATGCTTGCCCCTAATACAGAAGCCTGCCATGTGTCATAGTACAAAAACGTATAAAAAAGGAGAAGAGAAATTAATGTTCTGCAGTGCATCTAAAAAAAAAAAATCAGGGCTGCCTTTGAGATCCAAGAGTTTCTGCACATAGATTGCAGTGACTATTGAGAAGGCTTGATGTGACTTTGCTACAGTATTTATCCCTCAACATTTACTTCACATAACCTCAGGCATAATATGCTGGGGTTTCAAGATTTCTGAAGCTTTCAAGTTACCAATGCAATGCACAAGCTTAGACAAGCTCATACAGAATATCAAAGAGTTGTCAGTGGGAGATGCACATTCAAAATTACTGTAAACATGTGGCTTTCTCTGTGTTTCTCAATGGGTAAAATAAAAGAACTGGAGCATATTTAACTCAGAGATACAACAAGCCTTGCACAGATATGGGAGCCTCAGGGATTGTTTGCACTTGGAAAAGGTTTCAGATACAGTATATGGTACATTGCACCTCCAAGAATCCAAAACAGGTGCAAAGGAGTGTTCACCAGATTTAAGGTTTTGTCATGCCAGTAAGATCACTTGAAAATATACAATCACACACATCTTCATATTAAGTATATTTTTAAATGCATATCCCTTCCTTGCTTGTAATTGTTTTCTGATGATTGAAATGCAGTAAATGTACTGCTGTCAGCAAATGGATCCAATCTCCATGCAAATGTTTTGAAGAACCCCACAAAATTCATCACCAAAACATCTCCAGCACTGCACTTGCATCTACTTGCTGAAATCTTAGCAGTTCTTTACACACATCTTACCCACCAGGTTCTCTTGTTGCACGTTTGTCTCCTCATATAGAGACAAATGGATAAAGATTACAAAATGACAATTCTTAAGGACTAGGAGGCATCATTTGACTTTGACTTCTAAGGTTATATCAAACAATAATCTTTTCTTTTGTCCAAAACAAACAGGTGAGAATACTCAGTCAAGATGAGCTTGCCTGCTCAATCACTACAGACTGTACTCCATCCTCATTGAAGGATGGTTAATAATCCATAACAGAATGGGAGCTCAGTCAGCACCTGCTATTCACACTAAATCCCATCCCACTGCTTCTTTTTCACTTTGTTCTTGGCTGCAATGAGGAAAACATGAGTTGTGCAGCTTTGCTCAGCAGATTGCTTGAAAAAGATAGATAAAGAATGTAGGAGATTCTTAACAGTTATATGACATCCCAAAGGAAAATACAAATTTAAGGAAATACTGGCATGACGGTAAGCACTGCTCCCTCATAGTGCTTGGATCCTGGATTCGATTTGATTCCAAACTGTGGCGCCTTCTGTGTACTTTTTGTGTTCTTCCCACATTTTTATAGGTTTTTGCCAGATGCTCTGGTATCCTCCCACCTCTCAGGACAAGCAGGCTTGGTTTATTTGTTTACCTAATAAACTGTCCTTGCATGTGTGTCCTGCATCCAGTACAGGGTGCAGTTTTGCCTGGCAAAGTCTGCTTCCAGAATAGATCCTGGGTTGCCACAATAATTAAGTGCCTTTGAAATTTTGTTTTTTTTCTGTATATACTCCAAGAGCATCTGAAGCGAGTGGGCCACTAAATCATCCAGTTTCCTTTGTTGAGCGGTTGGCATTAGCACGAAAAAAAAGGAAAAAAAAATTGGACAGTACAGTATTTAGGAATAAATAATATAAAACAACAGAACAAAGCATTCACTCAGTATGACCGTATAAAATACATGCACCAGAAAAGACACACATTCCTATTCCTGTATTTGTGGGAACCTCCATTGACTCTCCTTATATTTATATTTATTTACAAACCCCACTCTACTCTCTGGAGCGCAAAAAAACATTTCTGGCACTTTTATACTTAATTAATGATAATGTTCTTCATGGCGGTAGTAGTTCATCTACTTCAGTAGTTCATGAACTAGGTAGTAGTTCATCTTTTCTCAGAAAGACCACCAAAACTAAAATTATTCTGCAGCTAGGATCACACATTCTCCCTTCCCTTAACGACAGACTACTGTTCTTTTAAATTTTCTCCTTTCATTGGAAGTTTCATTTCACACCTCTTTGCACCCATTCTGACTTCACACCTCTTGATTGGCCTCTCTTTCTGTCCCCTGCTCCTGCCTCTCACTCCTCCTCCCTCCCAACCTTTGTTCTCCCGCTACTTTACCTTTGCCTACTGCCCTGTCTCTCTCACACCTGAAGAAGGCTCCACGGCCGAAACGTTGTGTTCTCTTTCTTCTTTTTTTCAGCATGGAATAAACCTATTACATGTTCTTCATGGGCCTGTGCCCAAATCATCTTGTGTGTTACATCAGGAGCTTCTATCATTGTGGCCTTCTTGTTACCTTGAATCCTGTCCCCAAATTTATGCCTAAGAATACCTCCCAACACACAAAAACAAAGACATTCCCTTGCTTTTGCTGTCTTCTAACGAGCAGCCAAATCACTCGGGTTGCCCACTCTTTCTCCAGCCCTTGCTGAAAGGCCTTACCTTTTGCAGTTATTGCCGGCTGCTCCCCCAGCAAGAGTTTTAGCCTCTTGGCATGGATTTTGCCCTGGTAATGGGACTGTGCCACCACCGCCGAGGTAAAAGACATGTTACACAGCGTGCAGCATTTGTTCTTGTCCACATCACCCTCCTCACTGCCCTGTATAGAAAAAAAATAACCAAGTCGCAGTGAGGACGGGAGTGAGTTAGCAAGTTAGCCACTAATTCAGCAAGTTTCCATTGTTGAGTAGCTGGAAGATTCATTCCAAGGACTAGGTTATGAAACTGGCATACATGCATTTATAAATGGGGCAGCTAAATTAATAAATATAATGACGTATATCTAAAAATGTTAGCTGGCCCATTCAACCAGCTACATTGTGAAAACTATGTGCTAAGCAACAATGAAATTTGTGCATATTTAAATGGGATCACAGTGAATCCCCTGTGCTGTGAAAGGTTACATCTGAGAGGAGTCCATTCAACACATCTAGAGCAGAAGTGTCATTTGATATGCGAGGTTTGATTCAAATGTACTTCAAGCATGCAATACATATACTGTAGTATAATATAGCATTTCTTATTTGGAGTGTTTTGTGTTTTTGGTGTGTATTCTACAGCAACAAACTGTAATTTCCTTTAAAATGTGATTATCATTGTGTCTTTACTATATGCCAATGTACAGTAGTACAGTAGTAAATATACTCTACTCATTGCCCTCTGAGTACATGAAGTTATTGAAAAAATCACAGTACATAAATTATGTTGTGTGGAGAGCCCTGCAGCAGTTCCCCAGCTCACTGCCAGTGAAAGCAAGAGGGATCCAGTCAGCCTCTTCCTTACAGATGCTTGAGCACTGCAATTACAGCTTAACAAGTACAGGGAACCACAGGTAAAAGCAGTGCATGCAACACTGGTACAGTAACAGCAGCAAGTGAGCTTGCTTCACAATGTCATGTGTGTATTATGCAGACTTAGGGAAGGCACAGGCTGTATCTCCACTCAGTTTCTTACCAACCTTAGACAGGGGCCTGACCAGCTTGGCAGGTCAAATGCAGCCTGCAGGCTGGTTGTTTGTCTCCACTGATCTAGAGAGTGCTATTTCAGCTCAGAGGGAGCACCACTTATGCCCATGATGGCTGGCTTGCATCCTCTGGTGAACACTGGAGATTGGTAAGGGCCTTCTTGACCATGAAACATTCCCTATGGTTCTAGTTGTACTGTACACTTGCTTATATTTCATTGATCATTGAGATCATTGGATCATTGGAATAATGGTTTATGGTACCATTTTACAGAAGCCAAATAAAAGATACAGTACTACTGAAAATGGCCAATTACATAAAAAAGTAGTGTGTGCCATGAATCTTTGTCATAACTGCCTTCAATCAATAGCATCACAGCAGCCATGCAGTCACACTGCCATGTTGGAAGCTGTTTTAAGCATCCATCTTTCCAAATCAATATTTGTATTTCAATGAAAACTAAGTAGATCATCATGCTGCTATTACATATTTATCAGGTAAGCAAAAAAAAAAAGAAATTTAATGATCATGACACATACAAACGATTCACATTGGTACAGTGAACTGTGTTTTTCAAGTTTAATGAATGGGTGTTCAAATAGAGGGGAAGGAAATAAAAAAATGTCAAAATGAGTGAAAATGATGACAGGTGTGATGAGTTTTGAAATTTTATTTCTGCCCATGATTTGAACTAGAAGTTTGGCATTTGCATGCATTTTATTTCTATATCCTTTTTTACTCTTCCTCCCCCTGGAATACTGTGTCACAGGACAATAGTAGTCAGTCTAATTTTGAATAAACCAAAGCATAGAGCTTAGGTGCTGATCTAAAGGTAAACTTATGAATGATAGAAACTCAGATACAACAAAAAACAAATCTGTTGTTGTATTAAACTTAAATTAGCATATGTATTGTTTTTAAACCTAAACCATAAAGTAAGTGGTAGGTGATTTTAAAAACATACTATTCCAGAATATGGACATTTACAAATTGTAAGCTAAAAAACTCATTATATTTAGTTGGGAGTTCAAAATTATGTACTAGAGAACAAACATTGGAAGTTGTTAAACTTTTATTCTGCTGCAGTCAAAAAAATCGTACATCCCAGTACAAATAAAACACATGAAAAAGCCCCCAAGTGTTACAAGTTGTGACTGAGAGCAAATACTACTAATGTAATGGTGTGCTGAGTCATACAAGGGTACACATTAACCAGTTTTCAGCTGCCACCTTTGTCCTTAAAAGAGCATTGTATGTCTGTCAGTGTGGTAGCTTCATTAGCTACAGATCAATCAGAGTCAGTTATTAGATTTTACATTATGCAGCTAATACAGTCCTAGCACATAGTACAAAAAATCAAATCAAGAGGCACAGGGATGATACTACACAGCTACTTTCAGAAACAATTACCAGTCCCAGGGTTAATTTATACAAAGAGAGTGGGGATGAATAATCAGTTTTAATTCAATTTGTGTTTAAGTGACTGCATACAATTACGATTCCTGTTCCTTTTGAGAGCCTACTCATTGATTGCATTAATCCAGCAGGGAAAGTGCTGTTATTGACCACTCCACCACTGGACATGAACTTAAATAAATGAAACATGGATGAGCCTGCTTTATCATTGAACTGGACAGAATAAAATAAAAAACAACTTTTGAAGTTCCACAAAAACCCCTAGAAAATCAGGTCTTCTAAAGAGCACAAAACAAAAGAAAACTGAAAAAAACCCAGTGAAATTCTACATGAGTGTTTAAAAATATATCGTTGTCAAGAAACAAAACATAAAGTCCGAATGACAAACAATTCAATATAAAATAGCTGTTTGCAAAAAACATGGTGCTGGTTATCAACAGTACCCCCACAACTTGCCCCAATTCCAGATCCATATTCCCTTCCTAGTGATCGTATGCCCCCGACATCAGAAAGACTAATATGTTCAAAGAAGGTGACACCTCGAGAAAAACAAGATAATTCAAAAAGGACTTCCACCCTCTCTCCACATCACTGGTCCATTTGAGAATTCCTGTTTGAAAAAGTGGTACGTGTACTTAAACACAAGGGTTTAACAACATTGATCTACTGTGAACATTTTCTTCCATGAACGTTTCAGGTAAGGCACTAAGGTCTGCCAACTTCATTTAATTCTTTTTGTCATGTTTTACGATTTTGAGACATAAACATATCCTCCTACGGAAAGGATTTTTACAGGGAGATATGATATTACAGGTCCCCAGGAGACCAGAGGATTTTTTGCATTTTTCCAGCAGCTGTTAAGTATTGCAAGGAAATCACTTCTTTTCAGCTTTAATCTTGATGAGCTTTAGTAAACATGATGTCTTCAATCATCTTCATAATTGTTTTTGTATTATGAATAAAGTAATGTGTAGGAATAAGTGCATAAAAGATAAATGAATAACTAAAATTAGTAGTTTATTTTTAAATGCATAGTAGTTAAAAGCTTAAAGTCACAATGACAATAACAAAATGAGTGATACTAGTAAAATACACTTCTGCACTATATACTATAAAGTTACACTTTGAAAATACCGCCATTCAGCAAATCTCTTCAAATTTATCATTCATCAGATACATTGTAAACTGTATCTGATCTGTAAACAACAAAATCACTTTTATTACAGGAAGATTCTCTTTTAAGTAAACCTACTGTATTGATTTTCCTTTCATTTTAAAGGAAAAAGAAAACAATATGTGACACTACAAGATCCACTAGCATATTTTGTTTATGTAGCACTTCTTCAAGAATCATAATCATTTTGCATTTCAAGACAAAGCTCTAATTGTGACGTATCCTATTCTGCCACCTGAATTTCTTCTCCAAGAATACTTACACTCACATTCACTTATGCTAATTAACTAGTCGAGCAGAATTCTCAAGTGAAAATAAGGTAAAATACAGCAGACTTCATTATGCTTTAAGTATGGCCTTTCTCACCATAGTTCCACTCATTCAGGTTTGAAAGCTATGCTCAGAAATAGAATAAGACACCTGAGTGGGTCATCCTACAAAGGCTTTCATTTGGAAAGCAGGTTTAGCTGTGTAGTCCAGACATCCTTGGTTATAGGTATACTTGATATCCCATGGAACACTGACCCCCCATGTTTGCCAAGTGTCAGCTAAAAAGCCTGCCAAGCTGTACTGTAAGTACAAATGGCTTAAGTCCTTCATTTAATGCTAACTTAGTTGTAAGAGCTGTGGGTTTCTGTGTTAGACAGAAAATTGCATCAGAGAGATGACTCGTTGTTAATTGCTGATTTTAAACTTGGATTTGTTCATTGTTTTCGTGTTTTGTTAATAACTTTTAAAGGGCTTCCTTATTTCATGATTTCAAATCGTAATACAATTGAAATCTTAAAATAGAAAAGCCTCTTAAAAGAGATTTCGCTCAATACATTCAGGATATTGATAAAGTGAGCTCTGCTCTACCATTCTTTTTTGGAAAAGAACAAAATCCCAAAATTGTAAAAATAAAAATTAAACAGCTTATAGAGTTTTTTTCAATTAGGATTCTGAAAGATGTATAGAACAATTCATTGTGTAACATAGTTGAATGTAAATATTTTGTAAATACAGTTTTGTAAATATACAGTGAGTAGCAATCTAGAAAGACACTACACTACGTTATGGAAACAAACATGTCCCAGGGTGAATTTATACAGAATGCAGATCTGTGCCTAGATTAATGGGGGTCAAACTGTCCACGTATTTTGAATCTGATTCCCTGAGATCCTTTAGATGAGAGTCCTGGAACAGCTACTGACTTGTAACCAAACAATCAAATGTGAATGACCACATTGTATTTGTGACATTTTCAATGTTCTTATAATATAGGATTTTATTAATAAATGAGAAATATAAACATTGACATTATAAACATTCTGTGTTGGTGCTACCTGCAAAAAAGTCTGCACGGGCAACATAAATTTCTATGACATCAAGCAAAGTATCAAAGGGTATATTCTGTATTGGGCCTTATGAACCCAAGTTTCTTCAATTTCATGCTGAAGAAAAAAATAAAATCGATCCTGTTCTCATGTCAGTCATGTGTGCAATATCAACACTTGAATTGATAACTAAAGGCCCCCAGACTGGCCTCCAATGTCATTAGGATTTGGAGTCCCTTTTTCATCACTCTGTGATGGACACAACCATCCCTACTGAGGCGTAAGTGACTCAATATTTTAATTAGATTTGCCATTAGTAACATGTTGGTTGGCTGTTTTCCTGCAGATTTTTGAGCTTCAGTTGCTTCATTCCACTTTGTTTTCCCTATATTTGTGAGAATACATCTACAGTATGATTGTCTGCCTACATCTTACTAATACACAGTACCCCATCTGTCCAAGCTTTGGCTGGTACAATCCTTCTCCCTGCAGCCCCCATTTCACAGCTCTCCCATACACTACACAATTCATTTTACATTTGTACAAACATTTCTCCAAATAAACGCATATCTTACATACAGCTCCAATCAGCAAGTCAATCAAGAAGAAATCAACAAACAGCCACAATCCTTTAATTAACTGCAATGTGCTTGTATCAAATATCAAAATAAAAACCAAACTATATGAGGATGAGCAAATATTGGACATGTATGTTCTACAAAACAGTTTTTTGTGTATTCCCAGTTTAAATGTAAAATAGGTTGCTTTCATTTGGAAAAGGACTGGTGACAGTACTTTTTATTTACCATGGCTTAAGTGGGTCAGAAGAAAGTGGAACAAAATTATATTACACCAAGGGAAAAGCTTTCAACATTTTTGTAAAAATATTGGAGTCAACAGCTTCAGCATCCCTCAAGTCATTGAAAGCTGCAAACAATTTACCAGGGGATTCAGAATACTAAATCACACAGAGAACAATATAAAACCTGAAACCAGGCTGCAGTTAGCAATACATGATCATAACAATCTAGTATACAATTTATTGGGTCAATAAGTGGAAGATTTTATTAGAGTATTAGCATTTAAATTTAAATAAGTACTTACATTTGGAAATTATGTTTTGTCCCAAAGCTATACATTTCTACTTAGTCTGATCTTGTTAGACACAAAAGCAAGGTTGGATCTAGTCACAACTGGGACAGGAGACCTTCAAGGAAATCTAGGCTGCTGCTACAAGCTGTGTTGATGGACCTAGTAGCAATCTTCCCACTGGACCATAATTCCCAAAGCAATTCCGAAGTATAGTGACCAGGGAAACTGTGCTATGAGCTGTGTCTTCCTGTGGATCAGATGTTAAACTGGAGTTCTGACTACATGGTGATTCAAAATTTCATAGGACTTTCCAAAAGAGTAGTGGTGTTAATCCTGGTGTCCTGGCTAAATTCCACTCAAGGCTTTTATAATGTTTATTAATTTGGTGAAACACTTTCTCCCACCAAATAAATAATGATTAATTTTTAATGAACAATGGAAAAATTCCTTCACCTGATATGTTGTGTAGTAGATTCGGTGGTGCATTATGGCTGCCATCCATCACACAGATGGTTACTACAATTCAGTGATGAAGTAGGTTCCTTTCTATGTGTAGGAATACTTCTACAATTTGATATATGTCTGGTTGAAAATCAGTAAATAAATGCAAGCAATTAATTAACTTAATTCAAAACTAAAAACTGTAGGATCTAACAAATTCTAGTTTAAAAAACTGCCTTTGATTGTACTATATAACACAGAATATTGATCACTGATGCTCATGCTGATTGAAGATATTGTACTTCACTGCCTTTTTAATGCAATGTACAATCAAGAACTAATTTTGACAGGATGGATGAAAAGACAGATTGGATGCTGTGTGCAAAGATCTTTAGAAAGAACTAACAGACCATACCTGTATATTATGAATAGATACAGGTTTTATCTATAAAATACCATGTTTACATGTGATATGAAGTCATATTATTGTCGTGTTATTTATATATTCCCAAATATTTGTTTTGAATACTTCTGTGAAATGTTTGTTAAATGAACTGTAAATTCTTGAATAAAATACTTTAAAAAGTACAAAACCACAGAATCTTTTCAAGTGTTTATGATTTTAAGAGCTCATTAATATCAGATTTGATGATGAAGTGAAAAGAACTGGTGTATTATTGTACAGAGAAAGAGGAGTTATCCTGAGTAAGGAGACCTGCCACTCAAAACCTCTCATTCAAACTAGGATGACTTGGAGTGACTTTGGGAAGCTTTTTACTTCACATTCTCCCACTTCAGAGAGTCATTGAAAACTCCATTATTAGGAAGATGTTTTCTGAAGTATCACCCATTATTCACAGAACCTATATTTATACCCAGAGCAAAGGATGTAAGAGCTCTTCAAAGAGGCTCGGAATCAGTACTTCATCTTTCACAAAAAATAACCAGAACTCTAAAACAATATTTAAATTTCAAACTGTTTGGAAAACTGCCAAGTGGGGTGGTGATGTCACTGTCTACAGAAATACAGTATTTTCTCTTTATGCATAGAGCAAGAAGGCATATTTTGAACAGAGATGATGAGTATGCGAGTGAGCATGACACAATCTCCGAAAACAGGCTCTTAAGTGTTCATTTTAAGCTTGTAGCTTGATTCATTCAAATGCAAGTATTGTGACTCTAAAAGGCCATGTGTAAAATGAAACGTTTGGTGAAAAGCAGTCTAAATACCATTTCACTAACCCATTTGTGGTTTTGTGTTTCTATGTTAAACTTGCACTAGCAGACTATTTTAACACTTAAGAGGTCAGAATGCGATCTTTAGTTGGGTAGCTTGGCTAGGATATTACTACTATATGTGCATAGGAGTAGCTATTAAAACATTTTCCAAGCTCTTTGCAAACTGAATCATGACTCCTTGTTTTTAACATTCACCATTTGTAACTTTAACTATAGCTCATACACCAGTTCATTGTTTTGCATTTATACTTTTGCAGGATGTCTGGTATAGCATCAAGGCTATTATTATCATGCTTAGAATTAAGTGTTCAGCAGGAGTACAATAACGTTTCTCTAGTGTTGAATGGAAAATCACCGAGGCACTGCTTAACCTCTTTGACTCAATTTCTTAGGAAAGCTGGGGAAATGGAACATTTAAAATCAGAATTGTCTGACAGTTTTAACACAAAACAAGATATCATTTCAACAAGAGCTCAAGACCACAAGTGTCCATATTGGGACATGGCCTTAGTATCCTAACCCTGAACATTGATCAGCCATTTGTGTGTATGATGGTGGATTGATTCATACTGTATATACAGTACAGATTTTCACTCTTTTATTGGTTTTAACACATTTTATGATTATATTAATAATTACATATTGTATTTTTGAATCCATGTGTACCAGTATATATCATCTTTGGTCTTGATTGACTGATTCACAGTAGTCATGAGTTTCAATAATTATCTTTCTTATTTTGACAAACTGAGTGTTATAAAATTGACAATACAAGATGACAGTGTAAAGATATAAACAACAGTACAAATGATGAGCCACTAAAAGTAATAGTCTCAGAGGCATCTGGGACACTATTGGAGTTCTTAAACATACAACAGTAGTCAATAAAGATTTAATTTGCCTTCTTATACTACATTTATCTCAACTGGTAAAAGAAAACTGATCTTGAATGAGAATCAGTGTTATTCTATATTAATGTACATGTCCAGGTGGAAATGTTTTCGTTTGGGTCAGTTGAATGTTTTCACAAAGAAAGAAGCTATTTTTCTTGCCTGCAAGCCAGTTTTCAAATCAAATCAAATTTCCCTGTGGCCTCTTTCATATAAATGGTTTTTCAAATAAAACTAGAGCTTATCACCCCCAAATGGTACATAAAAGGCAAAGTATTTATTTTGCAGTGTGTTTTATGTTTAGAATATTTCCTCTTTTTTATTATACAGTGTTGTACTCATTACTGAGGCATTGCACTGTTTTTCATCATTCAGCTAATGCCTTTCCTGCTTTAAGATCCCACATACCTGACAGACTGATAGTGCTGTGCATCAGTTAAGCTTATGGTCAATGCAATGAAGCATAAAATTCAATTCAATTCTTGTTCAGCAAAGACAGATCCTGATACCTGAGTCTTTTCAAATCAATATGCTTTGAATTTTGTCTTTCATAAAGTGGGTATCGAAAGTAGAGGTTTGGAGTACTACAGAATTGTAGGTTCAAGCACCCAGAAAAAGGAAAACCTTGAAGGAAAGAGATTTTTAATACATTCAGAGACTTCACAATGTTCACAATGAGGTTGGGTTACAAACTTATGTCCATTACTACTGACGGCTATACCAAATTGGTTCATTACTTAATGTAAAAGTGATGACATGTTTTGTGACTTGTTTAATTTTCATTGAGTGATTCATCAGGTGTTGTGCAGTAAAATGGAAAGATGACATGGATATTGTGCTTAAGGCTGGCAATTCAATTGGGACCACAAATTTGCAAAGGTGTCTCTGTCAGTTTCAACTGGAGTTTCAATGAAGCAGAAGACACAGACCTGTTGTTGCACACTCATGTTAGATGGTTGAGCAGAGGCAAAGGTATGTAGTGGTTTCAAAATTTGTCACCTGAAATTGAATAGTTTCTCGTTTCAGAAGATGTGGCTTTTTGAGCTTCATATCACAGCACTTGTTAAACACAAAACATTGAGCAAAAATGTTTTCTCATGAATAACTCTGTGACCAACAAATTGCTGTCTTCATGGCCATAACAACACAAACAGCAGAATATCTAAAACATGATGTAAAAGTTAGATCAGCATTAGAGAGAGAGTGTGTGGTTGAACAGCAGCTGATACAATGAACAGGTGCAAAACATTATCTAAGATTTTGACAGACAGTTCCAAGACTTTACTAGAACCTGTAACATTTTTTTACACCAGCAGACATGTCACCTTGCAATTCACAACTACTGTAGCAGCCCACTGAAGCTAAGCAAGTGTGAGCCTGGTCAGTACCTGGATGGGAGATCTCCTGAGAAAAACTAAGGTTGCTGCTGGAAGAGGTGTTGATGAATTGGCTTTATCACTCTGTTCTCCTTCACAATAGAGCATTCTGGCACACTATGGCTGCCATTGCATCATCCAGGTGGGTGCTGCACATTGGTGGTGGTGGAGGGGAGTCCCCATTTACCTGTAAAGCACTTTGAGTGGCATGTCCAGAAAAGTGCTATACTTTATTTTTTTTTATTTTGGTGTGGACATTTTGTCCCATTGTAGCCACTGAACTTTGATGCTGAACAAATTCTTGCAAGACACACGGACACATCTGCAGTCAAAACAAAATTGCCTTTTTAAAACAACATCCAATCAAAATTCAGAGTTTTTTGGGGAAACCTTTGTTACCTTATTTTCACATTTGGACATTTTTACTTGATGATAAGTACAATGGGCTTCACTGTATTTTTCAGATCCACTTAATTAATGAATCAGGATTCTCTCACATGAAGATGATTCAATTCAAGTACTTGGTCACTCTGACTGATGACCAATTGGATGCATTATTGAGGCCAGGAATCAGCACGCTGTATCTACTCTAATCTTATGATTTCATTCAACACAAACTGAAGACTTTGGAAAGCATGATAAGCAAAACAAAAAACCAATATACAGTATGTTGATTTCATAAATATTCACGCCTACGAACTCAACATTTGGTTGAAGCATCTTTGGAAGCATAGGTATGCTTTATGAGTACATTTCTACCAACTTTGAACATCTGCTTGCAATTTTTACCCATTTGTCTTGCATTTTGTAAGTATTTCCACAGATTCTCAATTGTATTCCAATTAGGACTTTGACAGGGCCATTCAAGGGTATTTACTTTTTTTATTCTTATGCCACTCCAGTGTAGCTTTGCCCCTATGCTTTGGATCATTGTCCAGCTGAAGACTGAAATAGGTCTGAAGCAGGATTTCCTCTAAAATGTGCCAATAATTTGTTCCATGTTACCATTAGTGTTGAAAGGCTTCCCAGCTCCTGCTGATAAGATGCAACACTTTAAAATATTGGTGCCACCACCATTCTTGACATTAAGATTGGTTTTGACTGACTATGTTGGGTTTGTGTCAGATGTAACACTTTGTAAAATTTTCCAGTTTTGTCTAGTCTGACTACAAAAAAAAAACTTTTTCCAACAAGTTTGCAGTATTACTGATGTACTTGAACCCCATGTGGAATCTGAGACATCTCTTTTGTTGAGTGACCACTATATTTTTGATCCATTGACATTCTGTCCCATTTCAGCCTCTAAACTTAGTAACTCTTTTAAAGTAACTGTTGGCCTCACGTGCCCAGGAGGAAACTGGTTAGGGATACACACGTTCAGATGGGGGGACAGCCTGATCAAGGCAGTGTCTGAGTGCTTTTCACTACTTAATGAGCAAAAATTGTGTGAAACACTATTATTACACATAGAGAGATTGCACAATTAATGTAATTTGGTGCACCAAACGTAATTTAGGTTTGCCACAGCAAAGAAATACTTATATAAGTATACTTATGCAATTATGTATTTTCCTTTTTTCTTTCATAGTAATTATGCATTTACTTATTTTTTGTGTTTTTGTTTGCTTTGAATGAGAAGAGTGGGTTATTGGGCACTGTATATCTAAACAAAAATGAAAAAATAAGGACATTTTAGTACACTTAGATCTTTTTATCTATATAAATACAGTACTTATTGTGCCATATATATGAAAGTCTGTGTATGTGTACAAGGGGGTGCTTTTTGAGATGAGTGTCAAAACCTAGATCCCATATCACTAAATTTTGGTGGGCACTCCTGTTCAAGAAGGACAGGAATTTGAGAAAATGAATATGCAGTCCAATACATACAAAATTCAATTTTCTGATCATCTTAATTGTTTTTTTATTATCATTTTTTTTAAGACATAACTGCATTTTTGATATTCACCAACCCAACAATCTTCTACAATCTTCAAGCTTCAACGATAAAGCTACTGTACAAGTCTTTTGGCATAGCCGAGTTTGACATTGTTTAAAAAAAGGTATTGTGTTTGCTCTAAGCCTGTGAGCTACATATACTATATGAAAGTTACACACATTACTGTACATATACAACGCATAAGTTATTGACAAAAATACTGTATTTCATATTTTTGTATAAAGAAAATATTTGACTACTGGTAAAATACAATGCATTCAAGAGGCATTATCGTCATTTTCTCAAAAACGTTTTACTTAAAAAATCAATTTGCATTTTTTTGCTTTATACAGTACCCTCCAAATAAATAATTGTTTACCAGCTTCACCATTCTTATTTCTCAAACCAGCACTGAAAAGTGAACTGGAAATATTTTTTCTGTTTTGGGTGGGATAACTTGCAAGCTGTATAATATAATGTGGTCTATAAATGTGCATGTTTGTTACAGAAATGCCCTTCTGTAAATCTTTTGTTCATCAATCATACATTTAAGATAGGTACTTAATCATTTATAAATAAGCCTAAGGAGAAAAAGAAATGTCATGTTATTCTTGTATTTATGAGTTCAGCCCGTTGGGAAAAAATGGGCATCAGAAATATGACAAATGTATTTATTGGCAAGAAGGAGTACATGGACACAGGAACAAGAGTAATCAAGACTCTCAGAATATCAATGGATCAGTAATAAAAAAAAACAAAAAGGCATATTCTTATTCTTATTCTTAAGGCATATCTTAGTAATATACTACAAACTATCACATTTAGATATTAATTATAGTGCATACAATAAAATCAAACTAAGAATATATGTTGAAAGTAAAAATGACTTTCATGGGAAACTTCAATTTTCCTCACATAATCTGGGAAAAACAATAGGAATGTCAAAATCAGAAACTGAAGTGGTAGACATAGCTACCATTCTTACTCAGTTTTCAAAACACCTACAAGATGGAATTCTTGCATTGATCTAGTCTTTTCAACAGATCAATACATTTTGCATATACAGTATTTGGACTGCATGAAGAAAATCAAGGTGAATAAACAATTAGGGTACTGTATTCCAAATATAATATGCTTTCAAGAACACTTTGAAATCCAGATCAAGAGCTTATACTTTCAGGAAAGCAAACCTGAAAATATAAGAGAGCATGAAAGAAGTAGATTAATTCATAGTGAATGAATATCTGAATATGAATAATGGAATATAGTAGATAATAGATGGCAACAGTTTAAAAGAGATTCTGCTTGAAGCACCGAACACATTTATCCCAAGTGTAAGTAAATCAAATGCCAGAAAGCAGGAGCTTAAAATGTTTTATAATAAACCAATTAAAACAAATGTAAGGAGAAAGAAGGAACTTAATGAAATTATCAAAAAATCCAGTTAAAGAAAAGGAATATGATGAATTGCAAGCACAGGTAAATTAAAGGAAATTAGAAAAGCCAAGAGACAAACTGAAAGGAATATTACAATGGAGGCTAAAATGAATAATAAAATATTTTATTTTCAGAATTGAAACATCAAACACCAGTAAAGGGTGAATTAAAATGTATCTGGTATAATAATAGGAAACTAGACAATGAAAAGGAAATGGCTGATGTATTAAATATTTCACTAAGGTGTTGACGGAGGAAAAAAACAAGGCTGAGGAATGACAAAGTTAAAAATATTAAATGTTACCATCAAAGAGGCAAAAATGTTACAGGCGCTAGAAGCACATGACATAAACACCAAAAAACAAGGGCCTCGTTGTAATCTTTCTTACAATTTATCTTCTCAAAAGTGTCTAATTGTAAGCCATATTGCATGGATTTAACTAGATCTGGTCTACTTTTCTTGTGTATTTCAATTTTGTCCACAAGAAATGGTCTTATTACAATAATGAGATAACCTGGATAATGGATTTCATTATAAAAAGGTCAGTGCCTTTGCTGGTTTGTGTGGAAAATGTCTACTTTTAAGTTCACAAATGACTTATAATGCAGAAATCTATAAAAAGTATAGCATGATATACTGTTTTTCATTCACTGTAGACAGTACAAAACCAGGTCTTGCAGACACTATTCTAAAAACTTCATAGTCAATACATCTCCTGCCTCCTGTACATGTAAGATTCTATAATCTTGTGTACCTTTTCATATTTCTGGGAAAAATTTGAAGATATGTGAGTGTCTTGGAAACAATATGATGTGGTTAGCCCAATGACATCACTGATTCTGGTTTCAAGCCCTCTTACTTTCAAGGACTTCATATCAGAAAACAAAATGCCTGAAAAAATCAGAGGGCTTCAGTAACATAATCTGGCTCTTCCTGCAAACCCTTGCACAGAGCTCCTTGGAGAGTCACAATTTCATATTTATAAATATGAAAACAAAGGTCAGGATGTGAATAAGTACACAAGAACTTAGAATTTTAAATCTACTCAGGTACTTTGCAATGACATTTAAAGCTTCTTAGAAATGGGTCTACTAGACCTTTAACAGACACCATCAGAAATATACTTAATGGAGACATCTAATCAATTTTACCTTTTTAAAAAGTTTTTACTGAAATTCGAAGAAAAGTTAACACTTTTATGTTTAATAAGAAATCACATATACTTTTTGGAATATAAACACTATGAAGAGACACCACACAGCATGCCTGAGGCTACTAACACCTAATTTTGTTTGGCAGGGATGTTATTTGGTATAACACCAGTGCACTCCAACCCCCACATCATCTTATCAGAATATTATACACAGATTGTATTTAAAATAATTATTTTACTCACCAAATTATCTCATAAAAGTACCTGTGACTTTCCCCACTTATTCCCTTAAAATCAGGGCCTGATACCATAGCCAGCACTACTAACTGATGTTGTGAGGAACTGGAGCGCTGAGACTGCATAAGACTGCTGAGACTGTTTCTGTTTTCTTTTCAGTTTCACATAATTAGAGTGATCTGAAGCAGCAGAAAAGAAGGAAAGCAGAGCCCATGGAGGCAACACTCTACCTTATTGCAGCCAGATGGGGGTTAGCTGACTGTTTTATGTTCTGCAAATATTATCATTTCTACCAGCTCCGCCAAGATGATGAGACAGAAGGTGAGCTGAAAGCAGCTGGCACAAAAAAAAACAAGTCTCCTGCTTTATTCATCTCTGTTTTAAGTGTTTTTGTTCTGTTTACAGTGCCTGCTGACAGCTGACAGCCAGCTTTCTCACACTCAAATCCTGATGTGCCACAATGTCCTTTGGCTTTGCTCAACACTCACAATTGATAAACTAGAAAATAATATTGCCATTCAGCCTAACAAAGTCTTAAAACTATACCTAAGCTATACTTTTGGTGAACTGTGTCTTTGAAATCAAATAGTTATTAAATATGTTCAGAGAAGATAACTATTACTTCCATTAAGGATCAACACCCACTGGTGTTGTATTTAAATATTAATTCCAAAATATCAGTATTTGAAGCTTATTAAAATAGCAATTGCACATTGCTTTCAAAAGGACCCAAGGCCAGTTGAATTTGAATACAGCAACATCTTTAGAACACACTTAGAACATGGACTAATGCCAGTGGGACTGAATCCAGCTAACAATAGGTACCTTTGAAAACAGTGTTCAAGTGCCAGTAGTTTACTCAGAATACTTTAGGATCTGTTATGACTGTAACATTGGGCGGACTGAAGAAAGCATAGCAATATTGTTACCAACAATACTGCATTGCAAGTTTTACTTTTTGAAGGATTTATATACAATTATGCATGTCTCTCAAGACTTGTGCTAAGAGACCTCTGCAACATGCTAAGCATGTTGTGCTAAGAGACCTCTGCAAAACACCTACTGTAGTGTTATCACTTCTGCACTGACCCATGTTGTCACTGAATAGGATATTTAAAGGAAGCGTAAAGAATCACGCTAACTGGGATGATGCAAAAGTGCAGCTATGCATTCTGCTCATGTCTTAATTGATTTAGTGTTTCATTTAAACTACTGGAGCTGACCTTTGATGTTAGTTGCAACCAGTTATTCTGATACCCAGGTGTAGAAATCTATCTGAGACAAAACCGAATATTGACAAGGACTAAAGATTCCTTGGTGCTACATGATCATATGCTTTTTAAGTGAACAGGTTATCATGTTAACTTTCACAATATTGATTTTACACAGCTGTCAGTTCATATTAGTTCTGCCACAACAAAACACAGCACTTGGCAACATACTAATTCAAACCCCACGGCACTTCTTTTATTTTTAGTTCCTACCACCAGGCAACCATAGAACACTCAAGCCCTTATAGACCTGCAATGCTAAGCACAATCAAATACACAGTATGGCAATGGTAAGGTGTGCCGTCGTTTCAATTAGATAAAATACCGAGATCCTGTGAAATATATGCATATTGAAGAATCCACAGAATTCTTCAAAAGAGCAAGATCTTTCCTAGAACACCATCTACTTTAGCAATAGACAATAAAAGTAAATAATTAGAAATGAATAAACAGAATAATCAGAACACTTTTAAATTTATTATACAGTAGCTCCTAAAAACACATGGATTGAATTATTCTTTCCTGTGAGATTTACCAATTCTGCATGTTTCATCCTTCAGTAAGATTGTCAACTGGGACAGGGCAGTTCTTGTGTTTCCCATCAATAGAACTCCCTTCTAATTGGGATCAGGAAAACTGATATCTACCAAGATCTATCATGTATGGGCAACCCCAGATCTTGTGGTTTTTATGAGTATATTTTAATTAGTAAGACCCACAACACAGGTATTTTGGCTACGTATTATTTAATTAATTTGTTTAATTTAATAATGGTAAGAATGGAGGGAAACCCAGAAACCCTCAGGCCCATGAAGACCCTGGTCTAGATTATTTGAAAACTATCTGCGTTTTTCTAACTAGGTTGTAAAAGGAGTTTTGAGATCTATTATTTTTCTATAGTTTTGTGTACAGCTCTGGCCTGCCTTGGTGAGAAGCAGCCTGTGTCAGAGAAGGACATGTTGCGTGCTCTCTGATGCAGTCCTTTGTGTAAAGTTGCTAGTGCTGTAGTGTACTAAATGGAGTTCACGGATTAATGATGGTTATGCGGAGGTAAATGCTGCTCAGGAAAACTGGGAAGTAGGACAGAAAAACCTACTTATCTAAACTGGAACACCAAGGTCACAGGGGATTTTTAAATCAGAGATGGGGGGGGGTTATCTGTTGTTTTGATTTTCCTTTATTTATACCACAGCTTCTGAAAGAAACAGAAAACAAATATTGAGAGAACCAAATGAACAGCCTTTGAATGACTTTGATCTGGAAAATAAGTGCTTGTTTCCTTTATATGATTTGTTCTTTTAAAAAAGACTGATGAATTCTTTTGAAATGTGAAGAATTCCAGCATGCTCCCTTTTTTTTGTGTTCAGTATAAGGAAGGAAAGTACATATAAAGAAGCATTTATTGCATTATTGCATTTAATCTGAGCCCACTGTTGCTGTCTGCAAATGTGATCCTCAGCAACAAGACTGTTTTACAAGGCCTTTGCAAAAATAAATGCCCTTTCTACTTTACAGTGCTATCTGAGATTGGGAGTCCTCAGCAAGGCAAGGTGGGGAGGCAAAAAGAGAAGGCTTGGTGTTCAATAGTGGTGGTGGAAGAGGTCTTCAGTTTCTCTACTGAGTTGTACATTACATCATGCACACAGATGCTAGGGAGTTTTCAACTGTCCCTGGGGGCCTTTTTCCTATTACTACGAAATGTCAGAAGCTAATTTGTACAACACAGATGGACAGGGCAGCCTCCTCTTGCACTACAGTACACTTATTGACTGACATGGGATAACGCAGCGTGGAAAACTAGTTTGTGACATGTTTCCGACACCCAGCGACTTGCCCTGGTGACAGGACACTTAGGCATTTACAGTTGGGATGATCTTGCATTCATACTGCATTGCCATCCAAAAAAGAAAATGGATATTCTATATAGCAGCTAACTGTGGTATTTTTTACTGCACATTAACTATAATTCTACCCCTGAGGTACAGTACATACTGTATGGTGTAAATGATTATGGTAGCCCAGGGTCCTCCTAATGACATTTGTCTTTGTATTCCGATTCTTCAGACATTGAGAAATATCCCTCTCCCTACAAACATTATCTCCTGATCTATGTTTATACTTTAGTTCATATTCCTCGTGTTCTTTATCATATAGTATAATCATGAATGTTTCTAATCCTCTTAAATTCCGGAAAACTGCCATTTTACCAGCCCACAAAGAACAAAGAAGAAAAGAAAATCTATGCAGTTCAGTTAAATACTAAATGCACATCCTGCTTTGGTCCTTTTCAATGTCTGATCATATTTCAAGAACCAGTACTGGCCACTGGTGATGCAGTTCTACCAATGCATTTGCTGATGTGCCCGTGTTTTGACACTCTTATCAGTTCCAAAAGCATTAGCAGGGTTCACACAATACTGATTATTCCTGACAGAGACTCAGGCGGCAGGAGTTGTACGTGGCGCTTTGATCTGTACACTTTATTTTAAGAGGTAGTGTACTGGAAAAATAATTACCTCCACCCCACTATATCCCCCAATCTCAGTTTAGAAAACAGCTGATTTACTGCTTGGCTGAAGTACATCTAAAGCAAAATTCATTTGGTCGTATGCAAACCTAATTATTCTAGGTTTAAACGTACAGTAAGACCAAGTACACACTTTTGTTACTACTTGTAATGATCTGATGAGCCATCTCTTAAACAGAATTTGAGAAAAGCAAATGAAACAAATTAATATTTAATTAACTCACACTGGAGGAAAATGGGGTTCTGGGCCTGGGGTCATGTCTCAAGGACTTTGCAATTATTGTCTCATTATGTGAAATATTTCTAAAAAAGGACTAGTTGTGAGATGATCTTTAGAACTGTGTGTGAGCTATCTGAATCACTCCCAGCAGGGTACTATTTTACAACCTAAAAAGAATAGGAATCTATTTTCATTATAATTAAAAATCTATAATTGTAAAGTTTATGCAGCTGTCAAGACAGCAGTTGTCTTACACATTTGTTATTATTTATCACTAGCACTTATTTCCAATTGGTATCTTGGATCACCAATTCATTCTTCAAAGTAGTCCTTTGGGTATACTTTGTCTATATCTTTGAGGATTCTGAAGACTTCAGTCTGTGTACAACACTTTTGTGCGCTGCACCTTTCAAAACAGGAAGTACAACGGCTTCTCTTTGTTACGAAGTTTAAGGCTGTAATTTATTTTTCTTTCTTTGTGTGATGAACAAAGAAGAACATAATATTCTAAATTAGGTCTCATTATCTAAACTTGTATGGTTTTCTTTGACTTTAATCATAAAATTTTATATACAGGCTACATGTAGGAACTACAGGCTATATACAGTACTGTACAATCATGCACAAATCACAAAAAAAACAAAACCTTGTTAGTGTAAAGTTTTGATTTCAGCCTTGAAACAGAATTATTAATTAAAATAATGACTGGGATCAAACAAAATTATGACTGTTATCAAGGAAGGAAGAAATGCGGGATCATTAGCTCTTATAGCACAGAGAAGTACAATGATGGGTACCTGTCATCTGAACAAAGTGTTAAAGAAAGGAATGACATGATAGTGGGCATTAATCATTTCAGTGAGTTAACAAAGCAGAAAAGAAAGTGAATAGATCTGTGTGAGACAATTGTGATATTCACTCAACAACACAGGAGAAAGCAGGAACAGCCTGGTCAATCTGACTACCTCCGAATGCTTAATCCACCCAATTGGAAAATCAATGTAAAGCAACCTAAAACAAGATGCTATTTTTGATATACTGTACATGGCAGTCCAACAACATCAAGGCATGGAGAACTACTGGAGAAGTGGAGTTAAACAGAATGACATACAGTGCATTTAGAAAATCTGCTAAAAGACATACTGTATCCGGTATAAAGCAATATGTACCTGAAATAGAATTAAACGCATAAATGACCAGCCCTAATGTTTAAATGCATTTCAATACGTTTTTAATTATTTTCTTAATATTGCAATTCAAAGTTTAAACTTCATTTCAGGATATTTTTCTTTATATTTTTGTTCTATTTCTCTCAGTGTTAAATCCGTGTGCCTCTCACGACGCTAATCTTCTATGCAGGATAACGTCCTGCCTCAGACAGTGCAAACAAAACATTTTGCTAATGAAGCAGCACTGAAACTGTACAGAATAACATTTTTGTCTGTACATAAACAGAATACAAACAGTGCTGTGAAGCCTTAAGAACAGAATCGCAGTATACCACATTCTGTGTCCTGCAGCTGTAGGTGGATGGTGAGTTTTAATTTCACCCCAACAGAAGCTGTCAGCAGTAGCTCCTGCACTGCTCTGATAAACTCTAATCGCTCCCAAAGACTTCTGACAGACGATAGAGCAGATAGAGCAAGAAAAATCTCCAGTTACTTCACTTTTTTCACCATGTGTACGAAGCATTCATGGAGGGGAAACCTCCTTGACTGACAGATGCCAAAGATAGTGTAATTAAAGTAAAAACCCCAGCCTACACAAGCTGACATTGAAACACTTTCTTCTTCCAGCAACAGTATAACCCAGATCTAGTTATTCCCTTTATAAATCTTTCTGTGAAGATATGGTTGCTTTGTACAAACAATATGGACAAGAAGAAAATGTTAAAAAATATTTCTGAAGGAGACATTATTTCAAAGTGTTCATTATCAACTGGTATCTTTTAGCCTTTCCACATATTTCCTAGCTAATTGGGTGATTTTCAAAGCCTTTCACTCCTGGGGATAAAACTTCTGCACATTATGTGAAAGTAACTGTAACATTTTAAAAGACCAAATATAGCAAGAGACATACAGGTGTACCAAAGTTTTTTTTTCCAATTAAGTATGGTTTTGGAAAATAAACAGATGTTTTTTTTTCAGTTTTCAAAAGGGGAAATGCATTTCACACTTCAACCAAAAGCCTTTCTGTAGATATTAAAGGTCTTCAGTCTAACAATGATGTGATGGCAGTAAGTTCTATTCCTCTTTTTTAACATAATAAACAGAAATCATAAACAGGCACCTAAGCTTTAATGCAAATGTTTGTTTGCAAACAACACAAGAACAAAAGTAAAGTAATGACTTCACAGTTAAACATAAAAATATAGTCTTTAACATTACGATTAACACTGATATGAAAGCTGTAATATTATTACAGTGACATGTTATCCTATTATATAATATATTATTTAATACATGATATGTCACGAACATTTATATTAATATGTTTGACATTTTCAACGGACAAAATTTTTAAATGTAGAAATAAGGGGACATTTTAATGCAGATATTTCTACTTCATGTTCCACTAACTCAATACTCATTGACTTGATGACCACGCCTTTCTTTTGTCCTTGCACTCTGACCTTAGCATTTCTGGAATCATTCATTCAACAGTATGGACATGTCCGTCTGGTTATTCTTTTAGTTACCTTACTGGGAGTCTCCTTCCCTTCACCTCTTCACAGGTGTTCCACAAGCATCAGTACTAGGACCCATTCTTTTTTATTTTTACCACCCAAATTATGCGTTTTCTTATTTCTTTCTCCTACCACTACCCTGTTGATGCAGCCCAGATCATTCTTTCATTCTCATCTAATGGCAGCGAAATTTCTTCCTCTGGGAGGCACTGTCATCCTCAAGCTTACATATCTCTTTTGTCACCATATTCGGATTTCTCTTTATTTCTATTGCATTCTCATCCTTTTGCACCTCTACCGACACTGGTGTAGTCTTTCATCCCCCTTTTCTACTTGTACCATAAAATTTCTTTAACGCTGATATCTTTTTTCAAATCAAGATTTGCCCTTTTTAAAGAACATGTTCTATGTTGGAATATTCCATGCTCATCACTGTAGAAAGGTGTTTCGATTACATAAAACCTTCACTCTGCAGTTGAAAATGACTTTTTAACGATAGGAATACACAGGAAAATAGGCCTTTAATAGGTCTTTAATTCAGATGTTAACAAGGCATTTGTGTTTGGCCTATACACAACTATTTGTGCAGTAAGTACTGGCAAAAAAGAATAACAGCTTACTAAAGATTTTCTCCTTTTGTTTACTACTGAGGTGTACACTTTATACAGTACATACAATACATACAATACACAGCCGGCAGAGGAATCCTACTCTGTTGGGCTCCTGAGCAAGGCCCTTAACCCCAACTGCTCCAGGGGTGCCGTACAATGGCAGACCCTGTGCTCTCTCCCTGTCTGTGTGTCTCATGGAGAGCAAGCTGGGGTATGCGAAAAGATAATTCCTATTGCAAGAAATTGTAAAGGGTTAATAAAGTGATGTTATTATTATTATTATTATTATTAAAGGGGAACTGCAATGCAGTTTTATATTTTGGGGGTTCAAAAGAATCAGCTTTGATGAGTGCATTTCAAACCACAATAAAAGTAAAATGTACACAGTATCTTGTACAACCTCCAATCAACATCAGAAAATCAGCAAAATTTCCAGGTGTGCGCAGCCATGCGTGCCATGTTCTGTGATTCAGAATGAGGCAACAAAACTTCTGGTGACGTGATGAGGCCTTATGACTTTGTAAACAAGCAGGCTTGTGAATACATCTCTTTCAATCCAATAGAAATATTGCTCTCGACTTCCAGATGTTTTTGCAAACAAATACTACTTATGTGTTAACTCTGCATGCAGATCACATTGGAACATTTCTGCGAAGAAATGCCTCCTGCACAACCTGTACTTATTTGCTCGTACATCACATAACATTAGTCATTATGGTAACTAGTGAGCAGGAAGGGCCGCTTCATGTCACAATTTGTGGGAACTCAAATGAGAGTTTGTGACAACAAGGTGACTTACAGTACTTTCATGCAGTTCATGATTTTGTGATTAATTTGAAATTTGTTCATTTTTCTATAATGTCAATGAATTTATTTTGCTATTGAGATTTAATAACCTGTCTGACAAATTGGGGATGAAGTTCCCTTTAACCTAGACAAACATGAGATCCTCCTTACTGTTGACCATTATCTTTTTTAAAATTTTAACACGAAATGGACTTGCTTACAACTTGCTTATCAATTCTAGTAGACTGCTTTTGGGGTGTAATATCACCTACACACCCCACACTTGAGGGCCCTTTGCTTTACTAGTCTTGATCACTACTGACATACATACTGTATATGAAGACTGCAGACCACCAATGCAAATCATGGCCTTTCAGCTCTGGAACTATCAGTGCTTAGAACACAAGGTGAGACAAGAAAAGTCATAATGACTCATCTTTTGAATTGCACAGCATCTCCCAGATTTAACCTTCATGCAAGATCTATTTAATTAAAATGTATACTTTCTAACAAAGACCACTTGCATCCTTGTTCTCCTGAATAATCCTGAGTCAGGATAGACTTTTATTATTTTGCAGTTATTTACCAAGAAATGGCAGTGGTACATAATTGCTGAATTGCTGCTGTCAGAGAGAATCTCAAAGATTAAAGGAATAAAATGTATTCACATTATGCTCTTTTCACTTGTCAAAAACAAATTTTGACAACTATTATTTGATTTGATTTTCTGAAAAGTTCAAGGGTCTATAAATAGAATACAGTACACTCCTGAATGTAGTTTAGGTCACAAAAGGCTGTATTTGCCCAGATTGTACGTTTGATAGTAACTGGCTATCAGAATATTTTTTGTTCCATTATTTTCAAAAACATTTTTATAGCATTCGACTTTTAAACTGTTGACCAATACCAGTCCTAGAGTATTCCTACCATTTATAGAAAATGGTTTCTGATCCAGGCATTTAATAATTGCTCTCTATATAAATAGTTCATCCATTCTAATTACAAAGAATATATATTTTTTCCAAATCTTTTATGACAACTTATACAAAAATCTTAAGTGGATATATTGTCTTCAACTGAAAAATAGTGTTCTTTCATTACTTGGATCAAACTTCAAAGCATACTTATGGGATCTGCCTCTGAGTCACTTAATACTCATCTCCTTCTGGACTTGAGTGCAGCTTTTGATATGTCAATTACAGCATAAACCATATAGCTAGTCCTTCCCACATTTAGTTGTGTCTTATTTGGCTACCAGAAGGCATTTAAAAAATCTTGAATGTTTTCCATCTTGAGCTGTCCAGGTACTCAGCAAAATCCACAAGACTCCTTTGTGCTGAGACCTTTATTATCTAGTGTTTACATGTTACCTCTGATCATCTGGTCTGATCATTAACCATCAGGGACTTGGGTTTCAGTGTAATAATGAAGTCACTCAGATTTATTTGCTGACTAAATGAGACACTACTCTTTTGGTTTCTGGATTTTTCATGTGTCTGACATTAAGATATGGATGCAAGATAGTTTTCTGAAGTGAATCTTGTGACAAGACTGAGGCTATTCTTATAGGTCTGAGCATCAGCTTTGCAAAGCTGGTGACTTCGTTGTTGTTGTTGAAGATAAAGCCTTGATGAAAGATAGTGGACATCATGAATGTCACAAGGGTACCTTTTTCCATATGTAGAACAATGCTCAGTTAGGGCCTTTACTCTATTTGCTTCTGAAATATTTCTGCCCTGTTTAACTAGGATTAGACTACTGCATTATCCTACTTTCTGAGGTAACTACTAAGGTGGTAATTAAACTACAATATGGACAGAACTCTGCAGGTTATGATCCAACTAAAGTTACTCTGCATCATAATATAACTGTCATGGACGTCGGAAGTGACGAACCGTGGAATGGCAGGAGAGCGAAAAAAGACCCTATGCGTAGCGGTGGGACGGGGGTTAGCCCGGGCTCAGCTGTTCAGGAAATACCGTATAGAAACCTATGCCCTCAGGCCATGGACGTGGGGTGACCTGGTGCTAGGTGGGTCTCAGAACATCCTAATCCCCAGTGCTGAGCGAGGAGGAAAGCGTGACCCGGAAATATATAGCCCCAGACCGAGATACACCGGAAGGACAAACAAAGCACAGGAAACTAGGGACAGGACAGACTAGGAGCACCCTCTAGCTATAGAGGGCGTGACAAGAACTCCTACCCTGTGTAATTGCACACTGCCTAAGGACTTTGTTTTTCCTGGTCATAGTCCTGAAGAGGAACAGGCTTCACTTGGCAGCAGAGTCTTTTCTTGTCCTGCACAACATCTGAGGAAGAGGAACTCGCAACAAGATTTTCTCTCTTTATTGGGCTATTCAGTGATGCGTTTTCATTTTCTTTTCACTTCAGTTTGTCTATAGTATGTGTACTGCTGTGAGGGGATTAAGGTTTCTTAAAAAGAGCTCATAAATTAAATTTTGTTTTCTTAATATTATTGATACACACATACCGTATTACAGTATATACTTATGCAAGGGATCATGTAAAGAAATACATTTGCTTACATTGTCTGTCCTGAGTTTCTTGGCCGGACATCCTCCATCTATCGGATGCAGCATGTAATACAAGCGAACTTTATTTGCATGTTTTCGGCTCTAGAAGAAAAAAAGAAGACAGGATATTCATTGAATAGGTTTTGGAGCAATATCCGAAGAGTTTTTGGAACGCTGAACAAATTAAATGGTTAATGGAAATCTAGGAAGACCCCTAAAGTATTATTTGTTATGAAAACACATTTTAAACAAGGAACCCACATATGTTGTTAAAATAATACCCTGGTTATTTTCTTTCTGGAAATCCATGGATCAAAAATGTAGCAGAGTTTTCATTCCTTATTTTCAAATACAATGTTCATGGCAGGAACAAACACAGGCTATGAATGAGCTCTCTTTTGTGGGACCTTTTTTCCAGGCATTGAATGATAGATGCCATAATGAACTGAGACAACTGTAAATCACTGTAAATCACTGAAAAAACATACTACAGATAACAGGTGTACTAGCTTCTACTTGCCTTAAGGTTCTAACAGGGATTATGGGTACATAGAGATATTAAAACTCTTCTAAAAATAACACATTCCCAAGTCAAATCATTTAAGGGACTTGTAGTCACTGTAAGAAAAAAAATACTTGTCAGTTTTCATATGTGTTTTTTTAACCTGTGTATTGTGATTAGTATTGGATGCAGTGTATATGTCTGAATGATTTCTAAAATATGCAAACTCATCTTGGGAACGACAATCATCACCACTGTTCCTGAGAAACACCAGACCTGCATGAAGCATCACACCCGCCACACTGAATGGATTTGTCACAGGGTGAACTTCCAGAATAGCACTCATTGAAACATACAGTAGGTGCAGCTGCAAAATTGATGACAGTTGTTCTAAAACTGGTGCATTTTCATCAGCCATTGTTTGATGGTGACACATGAAATGTAAATTAACATATACAGTACCATAATACTTTTCAATTCTAGCATATGTAAAGTGTTCAAAAGTCCCATTCAAGTAAAATAACAGCCTTCACAAGCCCAATATGATCCAGGAAATTAGTTTGTTGGGAGCACAAAAATCTTGAGAAGGAAAAATGTTTTTAGAGGTCAGTGACTCAAGAATGCATGCCAGCAATTCTCTGAGATTGATTCAAGTTGCTAATGATAGGTGTGGCTAGCACAATTAGTGAAAACTTCGAACCTGAAACTTTAACTTGGAAATTTACTTTAAACTTAAAATCCATTATCAAAAACAATACCAACACATGGAAGGATCCTGTTTCAACCCCAGAGCAAAACCTGGCAAGCATATAGCTCTGAAAGAAATAAACAAGAGCAGGAGGAGACAAGCAATATGATCTTTATTTGCAAGAGCGCTCTCGTGAAGTCCAGTGAACAATCTGTTCTTCCTCTAACAGTCATTACGGAACTGTAATAACGCCAGACTTCACAAGCCATTTTACCTTCCAGATATCCAGCAGGAATAAGCTGCACAGATGGATCTGAACAGCATCTTACAAGGCTCATTACTTAAAGACCCAGTCACGCTTTGTTTGCCAAGATAAGCATGTTGGTTGGTTTATTTTCCAAGGCATTTAGAGTTATTCCTGTTGATTTAAGAAGTGCTGTAATTTGCATTAGCAGATGAGGCCATGTAGAGTTAAAGTCTCATTACAGCAGGTTTTGCTATACCCCACATGAGCAATATCTTTTTTTTGTTGCAGAAATCCTCCAATATTAATTACCATTCTAACAATGTACAAAACCTCATGTAATATATAGTTTATACCCTTTCATGGTTGTTTATTTTCCAGTGATATACCTTTAAAATGTACCTAACAGTCTTCTTGTCTTCACTAGACAGCTCAGCTAATCGTATTCTTTACCTCTCTGTGTAAGATGCTTTTTTTATCATTATTACTGATAATTATTCAAATATCAGAGTTGTGATTGTAAATCAACTACACATCATTTCACTTGAAAAGAACATAGTTGGAAATTTGATTCACCATCTGGTGGAAAAAAAGCAAGCATCATCATAGATGTATCAGTTGGTAAACTGCAGGACTAAAATGCAGGAGCAAAGGCTTTGGGTTTAATGATCAGAGTCTCCTGTAAACACTGCCCGAAGGACTGATGAAGGAGGGCATTCAACGGCAGTGAAGATTAGTGCAAAACAGCTTTGGATTTGTTTCATAATGAGCAGAGTTTTAGTGTTATTAACTGGGAAACAAAATCGGGCAAAGGCAAGTTTAAAGGAATATCATGTGACAAAGAATAAAGCCACAAAACACAGTACACTACATATTATACAATGAAATGTATTGGAGCAGCAAATACATAGGTTTACCTGGGGCTATGCTAATTAAGCATGCTGTTATCTATTTCAAGAACAAACTGTAGTAGTGCTGCCTGTACACTATTCAAATATTAATTATTCATTAATGCCTAGAATGTACAGAATCATTGTCTCTCCATCCTGTTTGAACCATTTTCTACCTTTTATTAAATTTTTTTTTTTTACTTTTGACACCTTCTGTTGTTCACATCTTGCACAAAATGATACCAAAGAACATATTTGTGTTGCACTTGTGAATAGATGCATACTGTATATATATTTCCTGTAAACTAGTAAAGTTAAATATATAGAGCTGCTTCATGTACTAAATTATATCGAGGCCTCTGGAAATTTCATGTTACAGTATATACAGTACATTGCTAAACAATGAAATGCTTCATTTTGACTTTTATTTTAAGTAACTGTGTCTAATTTAAAGGTGTGTGACTGTGTTTTACCATTAAATTTAAGCATATAACAGTATAAACATAATCCATTAACTTATGTTAAAAATGCTACAGTGTGCTTTTTAATGTTGTCACTAACATAACATCTGCCCTTTTAAGTTTACTTATGACCATCTCTATACCCCCAGAAGACTGAATTCTGTTTTTACTTAAATTCAGATTTGCCAGTTGCAGAAGAGCTTGTACCTTAAATGGATCAAAATGTTCTACAGTTGAAGATATTTTTGACTCCCTGAAATGCACGATTCCTTGAACCTTTATTCTGCTTTATGAATATTATATAGGACATTCTACGAACCATTTCCATGTCTCCTGTAATAAATTTTGAGTTTACTGGCTAAAAAGGCTTTTTAACAACCTAGATCATAAGAAGACAAAGGTATATGAACACTTAAATAACAATATGGCTTGACAGATATTGCGTGGAGACTTTTACAGGTGTGCTGCATGGAAGAAAAATACTCTGTTGTCATTAAATGGAAGAAGCTACTTTTTTTAGGGATCTGAATTTAAAGGGGAAGAAATGGCTAAAACACTTTTCTGTCATTCCAGGACACATCGATTCTCATCTGCTGCATGGCCACACTGCATCATTGTAATCCACTTTTCTAAACTTCACATTCAGTTTACAAAGACACACATTCCTCTGAAAAAGTTAGGGGAATTTGTGGTTAAATTTAAACAATCGAGGGGACAGCAAGGAAGAACACAGCACTGTAGTAAAGTACAGTACAAAGCATAATTGCTATACAGTACAAAGCATAATTGCTAATCAGTAGTTAGCAATTATGTGTTAATTTAGGTGGACAGTAAGCAAAAGCTGTTTTGAATCTTGTGCATACTGCCCCAGTTATTGTACAGATATATTTGTAATACATCTCAGCAATACTTTAATTTAGATGCAATAATTTAATATTAACATGGAATGCAACTGCATATTAAAAAGCTGTTACAAGCTGCTTATTATTTTTGATTAGCATTGAACAAATAGCAAGATTGTGAGAATGACAAATGAAAGTGTTGACAGAAACAATAACAAAGAAAAATGACTTTATTATATTACCTAAACAGGAAATAGATTGAGTTAACACTTGTTTCTACATTCATTTGAACAAGACATGACACCACATAAAGAGCTGAGGTCAATAGCCATTTCACATTGAAAAGGCACTGAACATGATTTAATTTGAAATTAATATATGATTCATATCATAGTCACAAAATGAAATGGTTAATGTCACTTCACAGGTATCTCAAGATTTTCAAACCCGCCAACCTCACAGGACCAGTCTTTTATAGTAGTGGGTTTTGCACTTGTCTAGATAGTGCAGATTGCGCACTTAGAGGTTCTGTACCAGGACATGAGTCAATCACAATGATATATGCTAGTCACTTAAATTACTGAATGTAATTGCTCTCATAGCCTTAAAATAAAACTATTACAGTGACATCAAGAGCCTCAAAATCCCCACATCACTGACTGTTCATTTGGTACCTGGTAGTGTTTGGGATTCCTGTGACAAATCCTGGAAAGTGAGGTACTACTGCATATACTACTCAATACAGTGTGGGTCTGCTCTGACTAACTATTGACTTCTATATTTCCTACAAAGCCCTGCATGTATTGTAAAAAATGAAAACACCTGGAAATGATTAATATAAATGCTATAAAAATCTGCCCTGTACGTTTCTGAACTTTCAAAATTGAGATGGTTCTAACAAAAAGTAAAAGCATAATAAACGTACAGTAAATGCACATACAATAGTATCAACTGCATTATCAAAAAACTGTGGCCAACATCATTTTAATATACTGTAGCTTTACTGGTACAAACAAAATAATAAAGCATATTTACATATATCTCAACAGTGGAGTTGTTGTAATATAAAATATAAGGAAACATGTCAAATTTAACATAGCTTTATTTCAGTATGTACAGTAACAAGATCATTTTCCATTATAGTCATAGTCTGCACTCCCCTTTTAAATTATATGCTCCCAAGCTATAATTTTTAATATACTTGTTTTCCTTAATCAGACTGCATTTGCAAAATAGAAAAGGTTTGAAAATCAATGTTGTGACAGTATGTCCTTAAATGTTACAAATCATATTTCATATTTTCATTATTATACTAGTATAGTTACTCTTTATTAGCAGAACATTTCAGACAAAATTTACATGACTGACTAGCTACAATAGCAAACTTCACAAAAGCCTTCACAAACATGACGAGCTTTACTGTCACTGTGGAAAGCTTCAAACTGACTAACATTGCTTCCTAATCAGCTTTAAGGTAATTTATTAAAACTCCTTTTTGTGGTGCAAATTTAAGTTGCAAATTAAATTTTAAATTGAATTCTAGAAGCTGACGACTAAATAGAAAACAAAAATAGAATACCATAAAAATCTGAAAATGGAAAACACGAAAAAAACTTTTAAACCACATTAGAATGGATAGCAATACAACAACAATATTTAAATATATCAAACGTACATACCATCATGTTAAGTGCCAAATTATAAGTACAGAAAAGTGGTTTATAAAACCTATTCCTGTAAGTTCAAATATGTCTTGATATGCAATTTATGAACATTGTTATAACAGTTTTAAATTTACTATGTAAACTTCTAACAAAGTAAGGTTGTGCACTGCAAAATGACATTTGACAAAATAAAATAGTTTCTAAAGGTCTGTCTCTCAAAATATTTTTAATGTCTTTATCAATGCTGTAAACCAGTTAGAAAAGTATTCAATTCAAATTCAGTTTAACTCATATTATACTGGTTATTACATATGCGTTACATGGGCTCTGTATCAGAAGATTTAAGAAATTAAGACATACTGTACAGCACAGAGTGGTCACATAATCCATTCTGTCTCACAATGTGGTTAATTCAGTTGTGTGCTCTAAATGTGTGCGTCACTTAAGTGCTTTAAACTGTGTTCATTACTGCACTTGAAAAATATTCAAGGGAACATTTCTGATAGTGCCAAATGCTGCTGTTATCATTCTCTGTCAGTGCTTGCACCACTAAATTCCACAAGCAGGATGTAAAGCTCAGCATGTTAAATTAATCTAAGGGATATTACAGCCTTCTCAATTTTGTCTTATTTCCAAATGCCTGAGCCAAACCAAAAACAGGAAACACAGAGAAATTAAATCTTGCTGAAATCTAAGAAGAAATCTTGATTATTAATCTTAAACTATACCCAAACTGTCAAAGTGATATAATGTCTTTTTAAAATATGATGCTTCCTCTTACAAACAGAATAATTCTTAGAAATCATTCTCTGTTTTATCAGTGCTGGATTTAACCATTAGATTTGTCAAATAATGCGACGGTCAAAGGTCACTGTGCACATTGAGCTCTAACGATAGAGAACAGTAGTTCACATCTAGCCTCTGCCATTAGTTAACTGTGAGGGGAAATTCCCTACAGATTGTGTGGGTAATTGATCAAATTTAAAATCCACAGAAACGAGAAAAAAAGGAAAGCCTCAACCCTGCAATAGCAGTGGTATGGGAGGTTTATAAAGTATATGTACATGTTTTCCAAACCAAGCTGCCAAGTATTATACTTGTATTATACTTCCTTTCACCATGTAAATCCAGAGCATGTATAGCAGAGCTAAGGGAGTGCTAAAAGCTCTTGGACAAGGAGCTGAATCAGTTCTCAGTGACATAATGTGCAAACTCCCAGACAGTTGACTATACACAGGTAAGGCAGGAATCCCTGGCCACATGTTAATTGTGAGGAATTCAGTTCAGACTCAAGTCACCAACCTCTGGACTTTAGGACCATACAGTACCTACAGTATGCTCTGACCACCTGAGACAGTTACCTGCCATCTTTTTAGAAGGTAATTTTCATAGAATGTTGGTGTTAGATTTGGACTAAGCTATAGTTTGGTCTTAGATCTCTATCAACAGTACTAGTGATGACAGTCATTGAAGTTGCATAAAGTGCTGCAACAGCCCTAGTAGATCCAGTAGATCCAACATTTTCACCTTGGAAAAAGTTAGTTTTTAAGTGCCAACCCATTATCAACTGCTGCCCGTGTCTGAGAGAACATAAGGATTTAAAGAAACCTTTTGTGTTAGCGTTATAATAATGTAAAAAAAATCATCTTCAATTTTGAACAGAGGATAGGGGAGCTTTAATTCAAATGTTAAGATTACTGAAAGACATTCTTGAAACATAGTAGAAAAAAATAATATTTCTCAAAGATTCATTGTTACATTAGGAAATGAAATGAAGGAGTGAAAAAGGAGGTAATTGAAGGAGAATATACTGTACGAGGTTTTTTACAGATAGTCGCAGGTGCTTTGAACAAACTATCCAGTTGTGTTTGAATATAACTCTTGTCAGAACCAGCAGGGACAAGCTGGTAGATACCATCACTGTACACTGTACAATGTACCCCAGATGGATAATTTTAATGGCCTTTGTGTCCTCTCTTATGGTTCTTTGGTTTTGAGTATTTGCAGAGACATGAAAAACTGGAAATGATAACTGAATGTAGGACCATACAGTACCTACAGTATGCTCTGACCACCTGAGTCAGTTACCTGCCATCTTTTTAGAAGGTAATTTCACATGCTGGTGTTAGATTTGGACTAAGCTATAGTTTGGTCTTAGATCTCTTAGGGAGGAAACGCTGATCAGGAATCAGAATTTTTTCAATAAAAATTAGGATTAAAGAAGAACAAATTAAATTATATTCTTCTATTTACAGCATCTTGCAGATGCTGTAAGCTCGCAATTATCCTCATATATTACATAAAACCTAAATGAAAATTAACACGTATATGTGATTCTGCATCAGGACTTTTCACATCTGTAAACTGTACTTTTTAAAATAATGAATAATAATAACTTACATCACAGAACTTGAAACACTGTGATCAAAACTGTGATCCAGAGATTTTAGCTTTTGTGAAACTTTTAGGGTGAATATTATAATATATTTAACAAAGGAAAATTTTTAAACCAATTCTTCTGTCAAATTATTGCCTCCTTTTAAATACTGTGGGCTGCCTTAACTGTGTATTAAAATGAAAACCTGCAAAAATCAAACTACAATTAACCACAGTTTATGATGTTTAAATCTTAAAGCTTTCATCTGAGGAGGTAGAAATAGGATACAAAGGATCTTTGATTATAGTTTTCTTTGTGTGTTCTTCCTCATCCTATTTATTTCACCTATTTACTTATTAAAGTAAAAATGATCACCATGAAGAAGCACTGTAGACACACTTTACCAGCACGCTTAGTGTACACATACTAATAAATCATTAGAGATGTAATCAGGATCAAATAAAAATAAAACAATAAAATAAAATATTTTAAACATCTGGATTGATACCAGATGTAGTAACATGTACAAAGTATAACATTTAAATGTATCTATAACCCCTTCATAGTGAGTGTCTTTGGTTTATCAGTACAAATATTGTTTATTGTGGCATCACAATATCATGCCTTTTGTGGAGACCTGTTCTCAGTGTTCCTCTTAATACCATGGAGATATTTTCATTGGTCTAAAATTCAAGAACTCATGATATTCAGTTAAGGTTGGTTTAGTTTACACTACACATCAACCTGATGGTGACAGTAAAATGCAGTCCTACCAGAAAGATGCTGTCTTTACTGTATGTACACCAAAACAACTTTAGTGGTAACACAACACTATGTTTTCAAAACAACATGTGAAGCAGTCAGATAAAACAATATACAAGACTTTGTGACATAACAATGGATGACCACTCAAATCTGTTAATTTTTTTCATTTTTTAAATAAATGTGAATACAATAATAAATAAGAAACAAAAAACATCTCGGAATTAATTAATGATTAAGTGCTTAAAATTGTTGTTTTTTTAATTTTGCATAAATGATTATAATGCCTACCATTGTGCTTTGCCTATTCCCAGGTCACTTTTGTGCCAATCTGTGCTTTTCAAACATTTTTCTGAAGCTAAAGCTTTGTTAGTGTCTGAAGAGATCTTGCTGAGGTACTTACAGCTTTAGCAGCACAGTGGGAGCCTTGTTAATTCTCTCTTTCACATGACGATCAAGGAACACTTGCAATTAATGAAAGTTAATTAAAAACCAGTCGGAGAACATCTTAGGTGTAAATTTAAATGCAAAGCCTCCCAAGTAAACTTGTCTCTGATGGGATTCATGAGTAAGAGGAAAAAATCAAACTCCTCAACTGCATTTTGTAGACTTTTGCTTGTATTTTCTTATGATTATTTCATCTTATTTTCAATGATTATACCCTGCAAATAACACTACTTTACTTCCAAGTTTAAAAAGGCTTCCCAGTACACTCATTTTAGAGTGTGAATAAAATCACACTGATGATCCTAATACTTTGCATTTTCTATTTTTGACTATGTATATAATAATCTACCAACAGTACATCAAAAAACATACTAGAGGCAGTAAGATGTGTTTTTCTTTTATAGCTGTATGTGTATTATATTAAAAAATTAGAGTGTGAAAAAGCATAACTTAAGTGATGGGAAAAACAGAAAGCGTTATCTAGGACAATTAATAAATGCAGTGTGATGACAGTTGTTGACAAGGATTTGAAATTAACAAAAACATTTCCCCACATTCCTCACCTCGCCTGAAAGCAAGAGTGACAGGCAGATTTAGTGCGACAATTAAGCATCAGCGGCCATCACTGGAGTAACGAAACATGTGAATAGATTAATCAAGGGCTCCCAATCACAGTCAGTTTGTTTCTTGATCTCAAGTAATTAATGCAGATGAGATAGGAGCACATGAAATCTTGTAGAAGAAGCTACTATACATATAAGACTACCACACAAGCCAATGGTCTTATCCTTTGTGTATGAGTAACAAATGTCAGTCCTCTAACTTTGAAGTTGAGTATTTGAAGATGAGAGCAGGGAGACAGCTTGGTTTTTCTTTAACAATGGAATGTAAAATACATTTCAGTGTTTTTCTATTTGCCCTCCACCCCAGTCTCTCCATGTGCTTTTATTTTAAATTGTATACACAATATACAGCAGTGCACATCTCCAAATGAATGATTGATTGGGTGCTTGCCGGATCAAAGATGTGGGCTGGCAAGGGAAACCTTCGATAGTTTCCTAACCACTGCTATAAATGGATTATAAGGATGAAAAGCAATGCTGTTTCCTGAGAGGTAAACAAAACTACAGCTAACACCAGTTTTATTTTTGAAGGCTTCATTAAACAAGCCTTGGATTTATGCAGTCACTTTAATTTTTAATTTTAGCCTTCATGGACAATCTATGTTATTACTGTGTGATACCAACTATTACTGAAGCACTGAAAATACTTTCTTAACTTGACCCAAATAAATGTATTTAAAAATCAAATGTTAGTTGGAGGCATAACAAATTCCTAACCAGCACAAGGGACCATATACGAAGCCATCCTGGGAGGCACTTATACAGACACTGAAGTAGCACATCATAGTCCTGTAAAAGGTCTACACATTTTCCTCAAAGTGGCTTTGACCGAGTTGGATCTAGGCTAACATTCACTAGACATGGTGACTTCAAGATCACAGTAGGTCAGCATTTATTCTGAACAATTCAGTTCATAATCTGTATGAAAAGAAATATGCTCTGATATTCTAGTCTGTGTTGCACTAGTGTTTTCTCAGTTCTTGGAAAGGGCACCAGGATAGATCCATGTTTTAAAATAAGATTTGAAATCTAAATAAAATGTCACAGATCTGTATCTGAGACTCAAGCATGGAGGACGCCGCAGGTCTTCCAAGTGATCCGTTTTGTAAAGCAGAGAAAGTCTTTGTGCTTGAACAATCTGATTTAAAGGATGGACCACTAGGCAACGATGAATCTGTGTGCTTGAAATGATCATTGAGATAAAACAATTTGGTAAGTTTGTGAGAAAATAAGAAAAAAATCAGATCAAAAATCAAAGTGTTCTACAGATTGTCTAAAACACCCCGAAAGGAGAAAAAAAGAGAAAAATGTAAATTGAGCTAAAAGCACAACATAAAAGATATTCCATTCACTAGGAAAGATGGATAGAAGTGAACATTGCACTGGAAGTTAAAATATTGCAGATATTTTTTCAGTACATCATCAGAAAAAAACTGTAAAACTGAAACAAATAGATTGAGAGATAATATGTGACTGGTACTAAAAGATGTAAACATATTATTTGATTACATCATCCATCTTTTAATGGCTTTATTCGATACAGGGTCACGGGGGAGCCGGTGCCTAACCATGCAAACAATGGGCACAATGCAGGAAACATCCACTCTATCCCAGGACACATTCACACCAGGGCCAATTTTCTCAGAAGTTAATTAACCTACAAGCATGTTTTTGGACCATGGGAGGAAACTGGAGCACCTTGAGAAAACTAATGCAAACGCGAAGACAAACTCCATGAAGATAGGACCTCAGGACCCAGAATGGCAAGGCAGCAATCCCTACCACTGCACCAACATGCCTTTATAGGTCATACTGTACAAAGTTATGCAAAATAAGATGGATTTCTTTATAACACCAGGTTACTCCACAAGTAGTAATTTTAGCATAACAATGAAACATTACAAGGACTAGAATGGCTAGTGATTTCCCAGTTGTACTTAAGGAAATGAGAGATGTTATTCATAGACCTTTAACGAACCATATTTCAGTTGCTGCTGAAGTTAGGAGCTGGACCCTCAGAGTGAAGAATTGCAAATGTAACACCAATTCCTAAAAAGGGGACAAAGCTGAACTAAGAAATTACAGACCAGCTTTTCATATTCTATAACTAAACAGCTATGGAAATGATAAATAAAGCTTCATTAGAAGAATATTTGCCAAATAATGACATTCTGAGAGAAAACCAGTATACATTTAGAAAAAGATTGTCTAGTATAATGTTCTAAAATACTTGGAGTAAGCACTAAAGACAGCTGATCAATCTAAAACATTTTGTCTGATTAATTTAGATTTCTGGAAGGCTTTGTATAAATTCCTTCATAAGAGGTTAATTTGTCAATTAAAAGTTGTGAGAATCCAAGATAATGTGTGCACATGAATTTAAAACTGTGTACGCTGCTTAGGAAACAGCAAGTTACAAGGTCTCTAACCTCTATTTGGGTCACTGTAAGAAACAGTACATATTGTCAGAATTGCAGTCACAAGAAACACGGAAAAAAAGACTTAAGATGAAGAAATAAGGATTGCTCATACTACTGGCATATGAAATCTAACTTTGAAAGATGCAAAGCATTCTAAACAGCAAGTAGAAGTGTACATTATACCTATAACTGTGCATATCACATGTTGATTTGAAGTTGCAGGAAACTACACATGAAAGAGATGTGAATTAGATGCGTTGAACTGATTTGAAAGAATTTAAGTTTGTCAAATGGTTATTTTTAAATTCTGTTTGTCTCTCTCAATCCTGGGTGCTATAAAAAATTAGGAGACACATCATATTAGGAGGAAGATGTAGCTTGAGATTAGACATACAGTAATAGAAATGAGCATTTATTTGCCTTCAGTTGCATTAGGGTGTTAGAGCTACTCCTCAGCAAAGTGCTTGTTAATCACAACAAATCTTTACTGTAAAGAGAACATGACCTCTAGCAAGCAGTGATTGACCAGGCAAATATCTCCTGAACAGCATGCGCTTCAAGACCAGAAGGAGACAGTAGTCCCTGAAGGTTGAAATCATTACCATGATGAAAGAGAAAGCACAGTGACAAGGCCTACTGTATGCTACAACTTCCTATATTGTTTCTCCCTCATTTTCAATTTGTCACGGCTCATGCCAGAGAAACAGAGATAAGGCAGGGCATTGGCAGTTTATCAGATAAACTAGGGATAGACAGAGTTGTAGTTTTTATACTGGGATGTTGATCTGTGAAAGGAATTACCAAGCAGTGTAAGTTTGCAACTGAGCTGTCTGCTTTTCAGTGCAGTTTTATTTGTTCACCTTTTCAAAGCTAAGACTCACAAACCATTATCAATATAGGTTCTTGATTGGTACACAGAAATACAGTATGTTGATTGTACAAAGGACTGAGCACTGTGTGTTTGTAAATCTTTAATTTTAATTTGAACTATATCAGCCAGCTGTTTAACTAAGCTAGCTACTTTTGTTTCACAGGTTATGAGCATGAATACTTTGGACAGTTTGAAGGATAGTTGAGCAATTTTTGTTGCTCAGAAAAGAGAAAACAAAATATGCACATTTTAATTTATATTTAAATTTAATGATAAGATACTGTACTAAAGGTCATGTACAGGGTCAATTACTGTATATTTGTGAAAGATAACAAAAAAAATGGATGGATGAAGCCTAAATATAAATTGGACTCCAATGCTTAATTACTGCTATACAGACACAAAAAGCTCACTCCTTCACTGTATGTGCTGTTAAAAGTTTTTAGGGACACAATCGTAATGAAAAATATAGCTGACAAACCAGTGAAGTACTGATGTGCTGCAGAAACCCCTTTTTCAACAAATTGAAAGTTATAGCCTTTTTTAACTCTTTAAAAGAAATATGCTGGGCTATTAAAACTGCTCTGAACTGCGTTCAGAAAAAGCACAAGACATTTTGGAAAAACAGAAGAATCTCAACTGCATCTTCACTGTCTTTGAGGCAATGATTAAAAGCTCTGCTCATCAAAATCAACTGCTTCCATAATGATTTCTGAGATTATACATACAGTATATCAAAAGATAATCTGTATGTATTGTCCTAAAAATAAATTTGACATGGTATAATACACTATACTGACATTCAATACAGTCATTGGCCTAACCTTAACCTCTAACATGTCTCTGCATGACGGATTCAGAGACAGCAATTGCTTTTTTGTCACCATCCAGCATTAAAAGCTTACAATGTTTTGCAAGCTCAATTGACTCACAGAGTTTAAGGTGTTTCCATTAGCATTATGCACATTAAGAGAATACAAAACCCTCCATGTCTGACATTCATTGCAAATTAACCCTTGGCAAACACAGCTGACACTTTTTTATATACAGTAAACAGTTTAATAGGAGTGAAGTCACTTAAATGCAAGATAAATGTAAGTAATGGGAATGCTACCTGCTGGTACTGGACCTGAAGCCCCAACTATAACTCCACCCCACCCTTGTAGAATTATCTCAGAATACCTCTGCACACATAAGCAAATTGAAGGAACAGGGTATTCCATAACACATTTGTACACAAGATATTTTGTCAAATATCTTAAACTTGGACTATAACAAGCTAAAAAAGAATTTCTACTGACTCCCTTTGTATATTTCTCAGAATTGTGTGAACCACCCTCATATTAAAAGTTAAATCTGTGTCCTGCACAAGAGAGAAAGGTGAATTCCTTTTCATTTGGATGAGAAGAAGACAATGAAAAGGAACCCTCCCACTTTCAGTTAGGTTTTCACTAAAATCATAATTACTGAGCAGATGCTTGCACGTTAATAGAAAGGAATGTGCAAAGGACGTTGGCATATTAAAATAGTAACTCTGAGTCTTATTGCTACAATTCCAATTGTAAATGTATCCTACAATTCAAAACAAATCACTATTGGAAACCTTCTACACATCCATCTTCTAACCGCTTTATCCAATACAGGGAGCCAGAGCCTATCCAGGCAAGCAATGGGCACAAGATGGGATACACCTTGGACAGGACACCAGCCCATCCAAGGGCACGCAGAGACACAAACTTGCACACACTCAAACCAGGGCCAATTTTCCCAGAAGCCAATTAACCTACCAGCATGTCTTTGGACTGAGGGAGGAAACTGGAGCACCTAACAAAAACCCACACAACTAAGGGGAGAACATACAAACCCCATACAGATACAGTAGTACCCCAGGTCCAGAACTGAACCCAGAACCCCAAGGCTTCACGGCAGCAATGCAAACCACTGTGCCACCATACCACTCGGAAATGGAAAACGTTCAACAAAAAAAATATTGTGGAAGAACAAAATGTCAAATTATATGGTGAATAAAACTTTACACAAAACAAATAAACTGAACTTTCCATTGTGGTATATACTACTGTGTGCAATTACTTCCCTTTTCATTTCCAACAACCAACAGAAAATGTGAATGGTGATTCAGGAAATGCCTGCTTATTGTTGTTTTAATCATTCTTGCCCTGTATGGCTGTTTTAAAAATCTTGTCCCTCAGTGAAAGAAACTTAAAAACAAACTAGCATCTTGTATACTATAAACATAAAGAAAATGAGAGGGACCCTTGAAAGCCTCAGAAGATATCCCCTACTGTCACTTCAATCCTGCAAAAGTGTGAGAAAAAATCTCACAAAAGTCTGAGAAAAAGTAGCACCCTCACCTCATAATGGGCCACTCTCTGGGATTCGGAGATAAGCTGAGCGCTGCACACTTTGCAGTAGCTGTCAGTGAAGAGCCCCTGATCCACCTCTTTAGACTTCATCTGAGGAGAAAGGACACACACATTAAAAGCAAGTTGCCAACCCAATCAGGAATACCATATAATGTTTGCCTTGTGGCTTTGTTGGTATGCAGCTGTTTCTCTCTTTGTAAAAGCCCTTCTTTGGCGACTAAGGGAAGAAATAAAACTCCCATTATGCAACTGTGTGATTCCTTGTGGGATTATAAGATACAGAACCTTGCGCATTGTTGTGATCCCTTGGGATTGTTGTGTTTTTCTTTTTTAGTTTTCTGTTACAGCTTAGTTTAGTATAGAGTAGAAAGATAGCTTGCGGAAGACTTTTCTTTGGCTTTAACACCCTTTTCTCGGGAGTAAGGTTTAGCGGGTAATTGGGTTGTAGAATAATGTAGTTTTTTTTGTTGATCACTTACCCCTGTGTTTTTTTTAACTTCCTAGCATTTTCCCTCATCCTACACTTAGCTGTGTGTGTATTTCCGTCCGTAAAACCCTGGCTCATATTTCAGTCCCCATTCGCCCCTAGACTAAGCCATATTGGGGACGTAACAGTGTGTCTAAGAAATCTTCACCAAAACAGACTTAATAAAACATTAAATGTCAGCAATCTTTCTCCTTTTCTAAACCATAATTTGTGGTTGATGGTTGATAAAAGAGTAAGAGAGGAGTTTATTAAAGTGAAGCCTCAGAACTGGGCAATGCAGAGTTAATCGAGTTGAATACTCCAGTGCCTGGTCATGTTCAAGTGAATAATGTTAAATGACGATTGCGATTGGCTGTCACAGAGTCACAGTATGAATGCTCTAGTCCATGGTGATTCATGAAGAGTTAAGATAAAGAGTATAAGAGACTAGATGTAATGCTGATTAAGTAAGACAGAGAGTTGAAGAGTATGAGAAGTGGGGCATCACAGAGCGAAGAGAAAACCTCCAGTACCTGGCGATTACTGAGGAGTTAAGTTGAAGAATGTAAGAAACTGTGTGTAATGGAGCGAATATGAAAGCACCTAGTGTTAGTTGTGATTTGTCAGTAGAACCAAGTGAAAAGCATCCAAGAAGAAAGATGAATGTGAGGTCTTCCCCGAGAGGGGACTGGCAGTGAGGAAACAGTATCCTGGAGGGGGACTGAAAGACAACGACAGACCACTTAACACTTAAAACATAAAAAACGAGTGAAGTGTGGCTGTGTCTATTTTCTAGTACTGACTGTGTCAGCATCCACCCAACTTTTTTAATGTATATTTCTGGAGATAAATACAAGAAAAACAAAAGCAGATACAAAACACCAACAGAAAATCCACCAATCAGAATACTGGTCACTCCTGTAGAGTCTACAACAGAAGCACAGAGTTCAAGCAGGATTCCATCCTGGTTGGGATGCCAGTTCATTGCAAACCACATGCTATTTAAAGACTTATTTTGCCAGCAAGCTTCTGGGAATTTCGGAGTAACCCAGAGCAAACCAAAGTGGACACCGGGAAAACATTCAAAAGTCAGCATAAGGTTTTCCAAGCTGGAATCACTTCACTTCAGGTGGAATCTGTGGAATCTGGAAGTCTATGTGCAATTAAAATGGATCACATAGTGGATAAATGTTTAAAGAATTGGAAAGTTTTGTCCTAGACTGCATCCTTATCAGCATTACCACCCAGCTTGTCTAGTCCTCTACCCTATATAAAGGTAACTGGGAAGGGATATATTTTAGGTAAGAAGAAAACATTTGTACTGAGAAAAGACTAGACTCTGTGGTGACTGTTCCACAGCAAGTAGATCACCTCTAAAAGAAAGGATAAAGCAATACCCAACGTTACCCTGTAGGTGTGAAGGTCAGCATACAATCTAAAACAAAATAGGAAATTAAGCTTTTTTTAGATCTGGGATGTGTGCAAGCTATTTTTTTCAAAGATGTTATCATGAGTATGAAATAACCACATTTTAAAATGCTTTCAAAATTGTATATTCCGGGAAAGTGCTGAAGTGGTACTGTAAAAAAATTGATTCATGACATTCACCCAAAACTACTCCACTCTCTCTCATGTTCAGCGTTGCTGTTTATGCCACTGAAACTGTTCTTAATGACAGGTTAGCTAATCTGGAATCACATATACAGTTTAAGGGAACTAAGCATGTTGTACAGTGTACTCTGTCCTGGCTCAACAATAAAAAGTGTTAATCTTGGGTACAAGTCTTTACTTTGCTAATGAATGGCTTTGAGCAGCTACAGCTGAGATACATTTTCCACTTGTCTCCTTCTAAAAATATCTTGAGCAAACTTCTCAGCTCATTAATAACACCAAGTACACTGCCTGTCAGTTAGCAGAAGCTGGTTTTTAGTGTTCTCTTTATACATTTACAGTACTAGATTTATTAGTTGAATGCTTTGCTTTGGACTGTCCTTAACTGTAGATCCCTCAGGAAGGCTAAGTTTCTTTCCATCCCTTGATCTTTTTCCTCATTTTAACTTGTAATCTTCAATGGGAAGTTTTCTGAAGTTTTTTTTTTAATTTGCCCTTTTGCCTGAAGCATACTTATATGTAGCTTTGCCAATTTTCTTCCCTTATGACCATATTAATAAAAGTTTAATACTTACAGTATAGAGCCTGTGCTCCCATTTCTCCTTCATACGAATCTTTCGAAATTATTTTGTAAATTATTTAGAAGATATGAGAAAAAATGGCAATATTTAGCACTACAGTGGTCTCATGTCCTGGTCAAGAGGGTGACAATGCTTCACATTTTGTAAATGAGTTTTCAGTTAATGTCTCAAGAGCGCATTCATCTTGACTAATGCAAATACTGCTAAATTGCTATGGCAGCTGAATAAAAAAATAGGAAGAGAAATGATAAATAAAGCAGGAATAATGAAGCACCAAACAGATTTCTTTTTGCTCCCACATCTAATCACATCAAATCCGATTCTACAGACGAGTTTAAAATCACTTTCATGATACTACTTTAAAAAAAAAATCCCTCAATGGTACACTATGAAAGATGAAGGAAAAATGAAAACTGTGTGAAATAAATCAATAATAGTGGTAGAGGTAGGAGGGGTGTGAAATAATAAATGTGATGGAACAGTGTGTGCCCTCTTAAGATTCAGATAACTTAAGTTGCTCCCTTTGAGGGAAAGATATTGACAGCCCTATACAAATCACTTTGTGGTGGAAAAAACAAATTTTAAATGGCAAGCTACATCTATGGTGCCTGAATAAGTCATGAACTCAGTGGTCTTTGCAGCTTCATCGGATTATTTGTTTCTGTGCCCAGGAGCACTGCCGCAACACGTACCTTGTTTTTTTTTTATTAATTCTGAACACCAATCCTGGTTAATATTGTATTACCTGCCTGAGCATCTATGGAGGCTCTCTGTCACAGGCACAAGCCAGTATTGTAAAAATAACTGATCAATCGAAGAGCTGAATGGGTATTGTTGAGAAAGCCCCACTGCTTGTCAGCAAGGTTCCATTTCCTAAATTAGAATGCATTATTTGATTCAGGGCTTGATTGCTTCCACTTACAATCCATCAGTATTCAATTACTATACATTGTCCAAAGGTCTTACATTCTATTCCTTCATTTTTAATCCATTTTATAAACCTAAAAATTATTTTAGGTTAATTGAGAACAAATTGTCTTTGATCACTCAGTTTATATTACAGTTAATTTTATGGAATATTATGGGCAACAAATGAACATTATAGAATAACGGAGCTCAGCTATTAACAGGACCTTCAAAAAGAATTAAAAAGTGGCAGAAGAACTCGTGTCTCTTTTGTGCATTAGTTGTTCCTGATGACATTTGAATGAAACTGGCTAGCAAGCCACTGCAAGTAAACAAGATAGCTGGTCAAATCCTAGCATGATTTTCCTACAGGATAAATTAAATGTCTTTGGAATGTCTCAGTGGGTCCTTATTCAGACTTAAAAGGAAATTAAAAAATCTAGGCATTATTTATGCAGGAAAAGATCTGTACATAAGGCTTAAGAACTATCTAAATACTTAACCTTAGACCTAGCCAGAATTCAGTTAAGGGTTTTTAAGGACTACTAAAGCAAGGAGCTTGTCACACACTGTAGAACATTGCTGTTTTATTAGTCTACAGCAGATCTCCTCAGTCTACTCAGCTCATTTTGGACTAATTCTTGAAAGTTAGAAATCAGTTAGAATTTGGGGCATTGGTGATGTTGTGCATAGTACAAATAGAAATGCTGAGCACAAGTTTCTGGTGACAGCATGTTTCATGCAATTGTTTTCTTTAACACATTTCATCCATGGAGAAGGTGTTTGAATACACAGGTTGGTGTTACTCTAAAGGGCCATTCTGCAGCTATTAAAAGCATTGCACTATATTCACACCTGATTTCATCATATGACAAGGTGTCTACACGCATCCATGAGTAGTCAATTCAAATCAAATCGTGCATTCACTATTTTACACAGGATCACCTACAGTATCTTTAAGTTGATAACTGGTGTTACCATGGAATGGTGGGAATTGAGGCATACTTATGTGAGTTCATGATAAAGCACACATTTTTGTCACTGTGAAATATCTTGTTACCTTATGTATTAAATACCTTTAAAACTTCTCTATGAAAGGCTCCTGATTGACTCAAATGTAAAAGGCTTCCACTGGATTTTGTCCATTTTTAATTCAGAGAACACACATGCAGTAAATGCTTTGAGCAAAGTTCATTAACAATTGGAAAGTGAGAACTTTTTATGGACAGAACTGGTGACTCTGAATTTTAAAGACATACATACAGTAGGACCGATATATGATTTTTACAAAAATAAAGTATACAGATTGTTATTTTTTTAAAGGACACAGAACTGTCAGACATCTTTTCAGTCTACAAAAAGTTGCTCAACATGTTCAACACTTTCTACAACAGCAGTGTTACTTTGAAAGTAAGACCAGCAACTTATTTTACACTTTTTTTAACATCATGCATTGCAAAGAATTATACAGTGCAAAGCAGATGCACTGTCATATCGTGACCGTTTTTAACAGATGGCAGAATTCATTCCAAATATGGCAGGTCATTCCTATGCATGGTATTTGTCATATTCTCTCCAACTATCTACAAAGTCAATCATTTAGTCAGCATTCTGGATCTTAAATTTCTCGCTATTAAAGAAGTTTACAAAAAAAAGTGTACTGATATGCAAAACCAGTGTTCAAAATTAATTAAAAATATTGATGTCATTTTTGTAAATACTAGTTTGGGAACAGCATAGAGTACAAATCTTTAGATTCATAATTGGTGGGTGCTGCAGCTACTGCTGTTATACCTTGAGAGAGGTACTTTATCCCGATTGCTTTAGTACTGTATGTATAAATGAGGACCATGTTTGTTGAGGGTATGCTTTGTGATAGACTGGAGTCTTTTGCTCTTTATATACAGTACATAATGCCATGGAAAACAGGACACATTCTGGATCAATAGGCCATTGTTTGGTTTGAATACATAGTGGTTTGAATACAATGAGGTCTACATCAATAATAGATTATGAGAAATTTAAAGGGATTTATTGTCTTAAAGGTAAAATTATGCTATTTTACAGATCCTTGTATAGGTAAAAAAAAAAGTGTGGTTCTCAACCCATTTCAATAAAAAACCTATGAATTCTTCACAAACACATAATGAATTTGGTTTTTTAAATATTTTGCACATTCTTCATACTTCTTCCTTCATCAATGCATGCTGTACACTTGTCATTTGTATCCTGAGCCTGGAACTAGAAAAAGAGTAGCTCAGTAGAGATCAGTAGAGCTTCTAATCAGTAGAAATGAACAATATGCTCAACTGTTCATTACAACAGGCCAATTGACGTGTAGGTTAAGTCACTACGGAACTCCACATTATGGAATTTAAGGCAGTCAATGTGGAGCTGAACTGACCAGGTCCTGAGATATCACTTGTTTCCGTTCCTGCAGGGTCAATCCTAACGTGACATGTCAAAATAACACAGATTAATATGCTACTTGGATACCAACAGCTTTCTTGTGAGATCAGAATGTGAAAGATATGTCCCTTAAGTTTAACCCAGCAGACTTGACTCCCATTGGACACTTGTAGGATACCTTGTGGAATTTAGGGCTCATAGACCAGTGAACATACATATCCTTGTCCAAGTGATGGGACAGAATCACACAAGACAACATCTGCAACTTCGTACAAAGTATCAGGCATACATAAACAATTATAATTGCTTCTAGTGGTGGCTACTCACACTTTCAGATCCTTTTTAATGACTAACGTTAATCAGCATAATGGATTTATCTACTGTATGTTGCATCTTGAACACCTGCTATAAGAAAGAATTTCTTACAATTGTAAGTGACAACTTTCTTTTGATGAAGTATATTATAGTAATTTATCTGATTAAAGTATAAAAAAGGCACTGAAACTGTGCTGCACTGCAGTCCTTTCATTTCAGAAAAGCATGAGAGCAGGGAGTCTCAACAAGCTTTCATTCTGCTTAAAAACCTTGATATACTGTAAATCAGTCAAAAGTTATTTACTAAATAAGAATCCTCTGCTTCAAGTAATTTACTTATATCTTTTCCCTTTTAGAATAATTTTATTCTCTCTTTGACACTCTTTTTTTATTTCTGTTATATGGTGCAAATATTGCTCTTCATTACGAAACATTTTCTACAGAGAAAAGGATTAATATGTTCACTACACAGCTTATTAAATAGCATACTGCTCCTAATGATTTAGAGACCGTCATGATTTCTTGAAAATCATAAAGAAATTTAAACTGAAAAAAATTCTTCATTGGAACTGTAGATTGATTTTACTAATCTTTGCAGAGCCTTCTATTAGATGTAATTGCTTCTCTAAAAAGTTTTAAGCACGCTTGCCTTTGTAAATGAACATGTTCCAAATACAGTATGTTTGTTAAACAGGCTTCTATACTAGTGATCAGATACATAATTGGCAAAAAGAATTCCAATTCCCCCATCAAATTGCCAAGACTATCTAGGGAATGTATACTTTATGCACAATTTTGTTCAGACTTTATTCTGTCAGAGCCAGAGCTCTGCAGCACGCATGAATAAAGAAGAACAAGGTAACTATGCATCTCAGTGCTGATGTCACACGAGTGGAAATCAAGCCTTTGGAAAGAAATCAATCTCAAACTACTAAATTGCTTAATAACAAGGGTCAGCATTAATAATGAAGGATAATATTGAAGCACTACAAGACAAATCTTTACTACAGTAAGAAAACAAATGCCATTATACCTTTTGACAAAATGTAATGTTAAGAGTTTATCAAATTGTTCACAGTTGCTGAACTACTGTAATACAGTACATGCATACACACCACTTCTAGTATGGGTTCATAGCAAATAAGGAATTAACTGTCAGATCCATGAGTCCTATACCACCTGTTGCAATGTCAGAAGGAAGCTTTTCAGCTTCCTTTTATTCACAGCCATTAACAGCAAGTTAACACCTCAAAATAATTGGATCATTTTAAAATGCTCTGCTCACATAATTGTATGAGTCTCTTTTATAGAAGACAACAATATTAAGGTTCATAAGTCAGAATGACATTAACGGAAACTGAAATTTATGAAGGACCCTACTATCGTGTGTAAGATGAAGTGCCACTGCTTATTGAAATGCAACACTAGAAATAGCAGTAGGACAAGATAAAGCCTTACACCACAAGCATAGAAAAACTTTATTGCTGACCTTGAAGTTACCCATCTAATTGTCAGTATTTCTGAATAAAATATGTGCCCAAGCCAGAACTAAAACTTTTTAGCAGTTAATGTCACTATGTTATGCACACCTAAATAAAATCAGGAAAATAATACAACATGTACCATATATGTCAACTGTCAGTAACTTTAGTGTACATTCACACATGATTAATTTGATGGTGTAAGCATGTAAATAATTAATTGATTCAAGAATTTACCCCCACCATACTTGACAGAGTGATGCTCTGTGTTGGGTTGCCATGACATGGAACATTTTGCATTTAGGCCAAATTAGACCAAAGGGAAGACCAGAAAGAATAATGTATATACACATAGGAGAGTGGAAGTAGGCATTATTAGGATTCAACCTTTCTACCAAGCTTCTGTTATAAACTCCATTTAACACATGTTTTAAGTACAACTTAATTCGTATTGAAATCACTTTTTTAGTTACAAGCGCCTTCATGAAGTGACTGGGATATTTTTGACCCGTGAAGATTTTCTCCCATCTCAGCCACTAACATCCGCAACTCTGTCAAAGTCATCAGTGACTTCATGATGGCTTAACTATTTCTTCCTTGCCCGGCTGCTCAATTCTGGAGACACAGTCTGATCTAGGCAGTGATCAACGTCAACATACTCAAACAGATATTAAGGGCTTTTTAAAATGTTTTTCTACCTTTCTCCTGACCTTTATAAAACTTATATACAGTATCTAAAACTTGAAAAGACCTTAATTCCGAGTTGTTATGAATGCCCATTAGTGTTCATGGTTGAATCTTTGCTTCAGTACCTGACTGATTTCACAAAGTATAACAACTTCCAAGAATCAGATGGTTTGTGAATATTTGAGTATTTAACTATAATAAGTGTTATCTTAACCCACTTGGTTAAGAGCTAGCTTCATGGCCATAGGACGAGGAGGCTTGAACCCCATCCAGAGAGAGGAGTTAACCAAGAGATGCTTGAGACAGGATGAATGAGAGAAGAGGTGTGTGAAAGAGTTTTATATACTGTATATAGCAAAGGTCAGTAATAATTGTGATTTAAAATGGCTGAGTGAGATTGGCTTGTATATTATCCATCCCAAATTTTAGTTAAGAACTTCCATTTATTCTAATTGTGTGGGTCATTAAGGTCATTTTTACATCTACACTAATTTAGGTTAGTGTTTGAAAGAATACAATGAGTTTTCCCATTTTTTCTTTCCTATTAATTATATAATTCTTTCTATCAGTTTTTTTATCAGAATGTTTGGAGTAGGTTGAGTATATAACAAATATTTTTACTTCACACTGTCATGACTCCATACATTAAAGTAACAACATGTCAGAACTGTGCAAGGGTCTGAATACTTTTGCAAGGACCTATGTATCGACTGTATGTGCATGCCTGGGCAATCTCCTGCTGCAGTGGCTCAGAGTTACTGCTTGATTCTTCAGCATTTCCAGTTTTGCTAAATTGTAGGATACCACATCCCATCTGCCACATGCTGTTTGCCATGTTTGTAGAACTGTGAAGCAGGTACACTATGGTATGTCTGGACATTACACAATCTTTGATTTGCAAGCCTCTCACTTAGGACCTTCACTATAAATAAGTAGTGAATGCCTCCTTTTGAAAATGAACTGACACTATTTACTTGCATTGCCTGAGAGACAATGTAGCAGGAAGTAGTCCAAGAAATACAATTTTCCCAATTAATTCAATTGGCAGAAAAGACCAGCACTGTGGGCACCTTTTGGGCTTATTCTGATTTGCCTTGACTTGCACTATGCAGATTCTGAAGCCTGAAGCCATATGCCAATGGAAATATACTGTAGACTACTGTATTCTACTGAACACAGGCATATTACATATGCTAATTTATCATTTAGTCTGTAGATTAGAACTAAACTGATTGCAGCTGAGGTTAATCAGTTGTCAACAGCTGTTAAAGAAGTTTGTGCATTTAGATGGACTTTTCTCCCGCATACAGATTTATGTAAATCTGTTTAAGCAGCGATTATACAATTTTTAGCGAAGTTCTATGACACTACCGTGTTTAAAAAGGTTTCATTTACATTTCTAGTTTTAACTCTCTATAGGTGATCCTCTCGTTCAGTTCTATTTATTGTTTTGATAACCTTACATCTAACAAAAATCAGATTTATCAGTCTATAATTACTTAAATCAGTTTTGTCACCCTTTTAGTGAATGGGCACATCCCTAGTAACTCTCCTGTCCATGCGGACTTGTGTCAGGGGTAGGTTTGAAAATGTCATTTTATTAATTTTTCATTGATTTTGTCTTCTTTTTAATAATCAATACCAGACATCTTCAGCCTTAGTAATGCCATTACTTTATACAGAAAGTGTGTACGCCAACTGATCCTAAATACCATATTCTTCAAAGTGATGTGAATTTCGGAGTTGTGTTTGTGCATAAAATAGTAGCTTTTCCTTCAGAAAAAAATTTCTGTAAAGATCCCATCAAGAGGAAATTAATGTACAATAAAATCAGTTAAGTATATAGCTGCTACAAAAGCATTTTGTTTCTGAATTGAAAACTTTCCAAACAATCAGATTCCCTGACTCAAGTAACCGTACACATTGAATGTCAAAAGCTGTGGGTACAATGCAGCAATACACCTTTAGATTAAACATCAAGCAAAAGCAATCAAAGCCATGTCTTATAAATTCACAAATCTGTCTGCGTGAACCAGTCAGGGTTCAACAAAAAGCCAAGAACACAGAAACCTTCCAAGCACGCATCTTTCACCTTCACTGCAACAACGAGGTCTGCATGCAGAGCAAAATTCTGACATACTGCTAAAAATCCAACATTAATAATTTATGGAGCAGCGCTCTTAAAATTTTTAAGCAGCTCTGAAATGCAAAAAAAATACAAAAGACCAAAGCGGGCGTTGAATATTCATGGGTTTCTACACATAAAGCTGCCATGGAAATCATCTGAAAAGTACTAATTAACATAATGCCAACAGGCATCACATGCAGTTCGCAAGTTGGCAAGGTGCACTGAGGGTCTCACAATGCCATCACGTGCAGTGGAATTTCAGATTGCTGCTCTGGAGCACTCCTACACATCTGATCAATTGTGACTTACTTTTTCAGAGCACTTTCACCACTGCAGCGAAGCATCCCAAAGCACCATAATGTCCCAGCTGAACCAATTATCAGTTGCTGAAATGGAGATACCTCTAGGGGAGGAAGGAGGCAGCCATGCTGTGTCAGGCAGTGTATCACAGCAGACTGTGGAAAGCAATGAAAGGAGAAGGGGACAAGACGATAATGTGGCTATGAGACAATCTTTTCGTCAGAAATTTTGCTTTCCAGGTGCTTCTTATATATATATAGATAGAATGACAATACATTTTATTCTTACATACTGTAGTGGCTTTCGTTCATTGGGATCTCCGACCCTGGCTCTGAGATTTTGCGACAACCATGAGAAAGGACAAGAGAAACTTACACAGGTTTTCAAATTAATGCTAATGACTAGCACTATAATGTTATTACAATGAATAAATCCTAAGAAAGTCAACCTGTAAAATCATTTGTTCGGAAAACAGGTTATGCTCTCTAGGCTACCTGGTTCATACATGAGTTTTATTAGTCATTAGCCGACTGTGACCAGGACTCCCTATGCACTTTGGTGCAATTGGTGTGTTGCCGGTGTTGAGTAGGGAATCACACACACAAGAGGATACCTGGCTTGTTACACAAATGCAATCACTGCAATTTCTCTCCTGCCTGCCTGTGAGCTGCTAGTGTTATTGGTGAGAGTAGCCTATCACTTGCTTTTGATGCTTTACACGGCATTGTTGGGTCAATGAGCATCAATGAAGCAAAATTCTTTACGGTGCACATCTCAGAGTCTGTGTATTAGGCTTCATCTCTCTCAAGGGCAGTAGGGTTGCAGCAATGATCACTGTTAATTAGGAACTGGTATTTAAAAATATGGGCTCGTGAAAAAAAGGAACAGCTGAATTACAAAAAGTACATTAAAAAAATAGCAAAGACTCTAAAAAGAGCAACTCTTGCACTGTGCCAAATGTCTGAAGCTGACACACTTCATGAACATTATAATTAGCAAGAAATATATGGAGTGCACTAAAGGTTAGTTTTAGTTGAAGGAAAAACTAATAAGGCTTCCATTCATTATCAGTTTAATCTTCTTCAGGTTTAATGAGCAGTAGGCTCTTGTACAAATTGATAATATAAAAAAACAAAATATATAATGTTACCTTTAGCTTTGTCTAAGCACCTTTTATGGGTTGGGTGCCTGCTGTGCAATGGGAGCTTATTACTTGTCTGATGATGCTCAAAGCATTTATAATTTTCTAAACAATTCCTGGGCTTTAACAAATACTTGTCTGCTGATTTTATTCGGATAGAGGGAGCACAACCAAATGAAAGGGAATCACTGATATTACAGTATTTAAAATTAAATCACCTTCTTCATTACAGAAATCCTCCAGTAATGTATATTTTACGAGAGTTCTACGACTTCAATTTGTCTTTCAGCTTCATCCATAAAACATTGGTCTCTCTTGGGTTCCATTTTTCTACTGGCATTGAGCTTTAAAAATAAATGCCAAAGAACTCTCTCTGAACAACTCACAGATATAAATCTATTTGTCACACTTTTGTATTATATATTTGACTACAAAAGACTTGAGGCTGTACCTGTTGATACTGAAAGGTGTAGAAGGAATCACATCAAAAATTAAAAATGTCAATGTTTGTAGTTCTGTAGCTGAAAATTGAATTAAGGTCTTGTTTTAAATCTTTTCATGAAGCTCACTGATAAGCAGAATCCCCTGGTACTGGCACTGGTAGTAGGAATTATATTACTATTATCTTAATATCATAAAGTAAAATGAAAAGACCTACAGACAGACATATGCTAGAAGTCCTTCTTGTTCCTGCAGGAGTTATGTTTTGAGACTCAGGAAGCTACACTAAAAGGACTAATGTTTGGGATTGTATGACATTATATACCTGTACATGTTTTTGATCATACAATTATTATACAATGAAATAATACAATTTGAACTATTTTGGTATCATGTTTATTTTTTGTTTTTAGTTTAGTTGTCAGCTTTATATTATCTTGACTTAAAAGAAGTTTCTATAACACCTCTGTTTGGTTGCCTACAAACACAATATTGTTCAACAGAAGATATGAGGTTCATTTGATCCTTTGTTAATTTGGAATATTATTTTGGAAAGATTTCAAGATATGTAAATACATGTTTCAAAAGCTAAACTAAAGCTACAAAAATAACTTTTATGTATTACATTTTGCTCGCATCAAGAACCTTGATGTCAAGTATTGACTTCCAAATGATTAATTTTGCCTATAAAAAGCCTTGCAGGCAAATATATATTCTCATTAAAGTAAAACAAATGGCAAGTTAGCGGTGATATACAATCATCACTTGATAAACTATAACAAAGCTTTTTTTTCTTTCTTGATCTTCTTTTTAATCTGCTGCTGAATTGCCCCATTGATGAATAAACAGAAAGCCATCTAAAACAATGAACAGAAGAGACATAGATCAGCACACCTACCTATGATTATAAATGAAGCAAAGTGGTTGTAAGTCAATGCTCGAGGTCATCAGACAAGTTCTATTGTACAACTTTGTTAATAAGACAGGATAATTTGCATATTAATGATTTCCCAGGGGAGCATGTAGATAATTGCTGCTGTCTCAGTGTTCCAGGGTTCTGGGTTTGATCCTGGGGCATCTGTTTGAGTGCATGTTTTCCTGGTGTTGATATGGATTTCACCAGGCCTTCCAGCTTCCTTTCTTCTGCTAAAGACTGTGTTTGACAGGTTAATTGCACTTCTCTCTTTCACGGAATGAAGTAGCATCCCATCTAATGGAAGACCAGTTGTGCTTTTAGTCTTGCATCTCACCTGTGAATCCTGGATAAGCTTTGGCATGCCATGGTGGCCATCACCAAGAAAAGTGGTGAAATATTCTGTAAACCTGACAGAGGTGTTAAAAAAACGGACACATGGATATAGAAGTAATGGCACTTAATCTTCTTCTACAGTACATTATTACACAAAAAACAAGTACAAGAACAGTTGATGTTTAAAGTCATTCACAGTCTTCCATCTCATATCCAGTAGGTCCTTATGAGCTCTTTCCTCTAATAATGTAACTAGCCTGTGTCCTGTATCCTGTGTGATAGATCGTTCTTAGATGGTAGCATAGTGGAAAAATCTGTACATACTGCCCCTTTTTGGTTGCTATAAGCAGTGAATGGATCAACCTTGATGGTACGCAGCCTACCGAACTCTAATTCTTGTCTGTTCAAATACACACCTACTGTACAGTAACTCCTACTTGATATCCTACTTGATAAGGTAAGTAGCAGTAGAATATAATCTCAACCTGCTCGATTCCATTTAGGCCAGTCCATTCTTCCAGTCTTCTTTTTAGTTGTTGGCTGGTAATAAGCAAGGGTGCTACTTGAGGTAATCCTAGGTCTTGTTTTCACTGTTCCTTTATAAAGTCTTTTGCTTTCAATCGCTACACATCACCTTACCTTGAGATCAAGAATCTCACCATCTGTAACACTACGAGGGTCTGAGGAGACAACTTTGAGGAGAGTCTTGATATAGGGAATTGGTTTCCTACAGATGCAGCCAATTCCTTAATAACCTCCTGAAAATGTAGATGTTTCTCTCTTTTAGGTGTCTCAGGGTCAACCCCATTTATACACTCTAATTCTGACTGCCCTGTTACATCTCTCTTGATTTCTGGAAGGACTGTATTCTGATCTTTAAACAGAGTTTAAGTAACTTTCTATCTGGGCAGCAGCTCCCATTGCTAGCTTCACTACAGCTCCACCACTATTTATAAATCGGCCCAACAGTAATAATTTATAACAATCTGAGTGTGCCAACTACAATGGTGCCTCTCAGAGAGCCCCAGTCTAACTTTCCAATTTCGAGATGTACAGTAAGTGTTTCCTTACATGTTGATGTCAGATAAAACAGAACAATATGTGTTTTTGTCTAGAGCTCATTAATTTTGCATGCTCAGGCCATATATTTTCAATGAATTTCCTCTCCACAGTCATACTGCAACAGCATCAGTGGTATCATATAGCATTGAATTAAAACTTCACTTTTGTTTTGGGGGTCAGCTGTAGGCTTCACTGGGCTTGTGGAACAATTGGTCTGTCTAGGCTAGATATAAGAACAGTGGGTTTTTGGAGGTATGCCAAAATGCACAAAGGCCCTGAAGTGCACTGACATCTGGACTGTACATTTTGTTAAAATACAGGCGATTGCTCTTCCTGAATGGAAATAGGACAGGGCACTTTGAAATGTTAGGAATAAAACTATACAAGATGTTTATGAAGGACTGTATACAGTAAGAAGGTATACAGTACATCTAAGAACATTAGCAGCAAGAATGTAATGTATTTTTACATGGACCAATGTGGATTTAAATTAAGGGTATGGGACAGAAAAGCTAAGATAAGATATAATAATATTTTTTCGGGGCTATCCAGTCAGAGTCTTGGACAACAGGTGTGTCTGTGTGTTTTCTGGGTCTCTGCAAAGGTACCGGCACTTGAAGAGCTGCTGTAGAAGAAAAGTTGTTAAATTGGCTTAATCAGACAAATTATTAGCTAATTTAGGATGGTAAGAGCTGAGCTGGAACAAAAAGCTGCAGAAACACTGGCCCCGAGGGACCAAGATTAGACACCTCTGGTTTATTTTAACCAAGAATTCCAATATAACCTGAAAAGTTTACCACTTTCCAACTTATTTAATTAAAGATGGAAAGTAATAATTTAGCAATGCCCTCTCAGTAGCACTCTCAGATAAAAGTGCATTTAATAGCATTGCCTTTACATTATGTTTTCAGAAAACATTATATTACATTAGTAGCACTCTGCTTAAATAAAATTAAACATAAATGGTAAGAGCCTGACCCCTACCACAGGACTTACAGCTGTGGTTTCATTGTGGCTATATGAACTGGGGCTAACTGAAGGGTTGAAGGATCTTTTTGAGTTCTTTTTAAGGACTGAAGAATAAGAAGTCTTCTTAATTGTTGAGCTGTCAGGGATTTAGTTTGAGTTTCAGGATAAACCATCATATATTACTGGTAGAAAGAAGATGATTTTTACCAAGACTTTGTTATTTTTTCTAAATAAGCCATACTTATTTTGAGTTAATCCAAAACAGAAGGTTGTTATTAAAGACCCAAGTGTCTCAATTTACATTGCATTAGTTGCTCCTGCAATATACCTGTTCATGAATTGATTAGCAGGAGGGGTGCAATGAAATTGAGAGAAAAGAATGGGGACAATCCAGTGAAAGAAACCTTCCTTTTGGCAGGACTGGAAGCTCTTTAGAAGAATGATGCAGTCGTTAGCACTCTCCTTAATTATTAAATTTAAAGTGCATCTGTATAAATGATGCATAGGGATGTAAAATCTACCCAAATTCAACTAGTACAGGGAGTGATTTTAATTGAAATCAGTTCTGAGTTTTGATCTGGCACACTGACTCTGGTAGCAGAAGATTAGGTGATAAAAATCCTACCTATTCCAAACAAGTGCAGGCTTCCCTTTCCCAATCTGCTTTGCACAAGGGAGCATCAGCACAATTCAGGCAGGTGGTCATCAATCTAAAGAGCTTAATCAACTAAAAGGAACACCACTTAAGCTCCTTCAAAAGACACACCATGCTAATTGGTTCACATGGGCTTTTCAACAGATAGAAGAGTTTTAAACATAGTATGAACCTGGGATTCTCAAAATCAGTTTGTAGAGAGAAACAGTATCTGGTACATTGGAAATGTAAACCATCCAGTTCTCAATAGGAGTGTAACTCATTTTATAAATAACTTGTAATACAAGTACTTGTCTTTTTAAAATATTGCAATATTGACATACAGTACAAATGGATGTTTACATATATCTTTTTTTGTTTGTAAAGGACCGGAGGGTACTAGAGAACTATTCATTTTGATTGAACAAAGCATTAGATACAGTACTTAATCATATAAAAAAAACTACAGTCACAATATAAATGAGCCCATTACAGAGTCACAGCCTATTTTTAATATTTTGAGATAAACTTAAACGTGCCTCCGTAATGTAATCCAAAACACTTGACTGATCATATTAATCATTTTAAGACATTCTTTATTAAACTAACCAATTTTTTTGCATTGAAAGTAAAGCTTGCACGCCGATCTACTTGTCTCAGAGCAGCTATCAATCACAGTATTTTGTGTCAGACAGACGTGTTTGTGAGAGCTGGGACTCAAGGTGGTCAATAAATTCAGTGGGATGAATCTCATTGGTCTCCAATCATTAGAAAATGTCCAGAGTAAATCTCGGCCAAAAACTGGACCTCTGAACCTTTATTACATTAGAGAAGAGAAACACAGGAAGGAAACTGCATTACAGAGAAAATTCATTACATTCCAGAGAATATTTCTTAATCTGTCTGAAGCATCTGTTCTTTGCTACGGATAATGTATTTGAATCTTCAGTTGCAGGATATCTTAATACATTACTAATTTTTAGAATTAAAATCGTCATGTATTGGTGGTGCTAAACTTTCGCATTTTATTTTTTGGCCTACTTCTAACTAGATAATGTACTAGCCAGTACTTCCCTTAGCATATTTTCAAGGGAGCAAAATATATTTTTATTATTAAATATATAATAAGATAATATAATACACCTCCAGCTACTGTATATATGATCTGCCAAGGGTTCAACGTCAGACCCACACTACAGTTGTTCAGAAAACTAAAATGGTGTCACTGGTAAAAACAGTGAAAATAGAACCCCCTCACTGATTCAATAATGAAGTTACTCCAGCATCACAGGAGGTCAGGCTGCACCAATATAATTACAGCTCAGATTAGAAACTCCTAGCAATCCTGATGCCAAGACCTGTTTAAGTCTAATACACAGAGTTCGAACTGTTGTGTTAACAATGGTTTTCTTATTATCACAAATATAACTATTAATGTTTATTCATACAACTAAAAAGTAACAATACTACATACAGTAAATGCTAAATTCATTGAGGAAATGATATGAGAATGTTATAAAAGCCATCTTAACACACAATGTGACATTTAAGCATGCATTCGTACATTGTTTAAAAATAGACAGAATGAACCTCAGATGGCTATTGGACTGAAACTATTGATTCCTCAGTCTTTGATCTCATTTAAATAATGCAATCATAATAGTGAAAAACCAAAGTCCTTAGGCAATGGTGAGCTAAAAAAACACAAAATAATTACATCTATTATAACTTATTTGCATTTCAACAAATTCACAGTCCAACACACTCACCCAGTCCTTTCTAGCTTCATTCTATTTAAAGCTAGCCTAATTCCCTAATATTCAAATCTCAGTTAAATTACTCGAATTGCAGTACCTACTGATGAGTTTCACATAGCTTAATATAAATATAGGTTCTGCAGGATACTTTAACCTCTCCTCAAAATGTTAGAAGTCTGCCAACTATCAAACAAGCTAAATGGCCTCCTGTCCTTTGTAACTTTCTATGTTCTCATGTCCAGACAATCTAAACAAAGCACAAAGAAGCTGAATACAAAACAACCCTAAAACCAACTGTTTTTGTTTAATTCTTTGAAGACTGCAAATATTTGCTGCAGGGATAATTGGGCAGAGTATAAATATATACACAATGTATGAGAAAAGTACATGTGTGAAAGATCCCCCTTTCTGATAGCATGGCAAAGGGTTTCCACATGAACTGTAACAGTATTAATTCCCCTGATATCAGTGGCAAGAGCCTCACTCGGTTGATCCAGGTTGGCCAGGTATACTTATTAACCACCTCCTTGTTTACTGGCATCCCAACCCAGAAAACAACCAACATTGCTACCAAAATTTCCCAACTATAATCTTTCTGTGATTTATTGGAACATAAGATCTCTCTAACCACTGTATCTTCCTCTAAATGCTCACTGTTCAGACTATGAAGGTCTGTGCAAAAGACAACATCTGACTGCCTCAGGAACTGCTTTTATAGGAAGCGACAGATTCCAGGTGCAGCCAATTCAGTGATTTCCTTGTGAGAATTTGAAAAATGTGGCTTGCCTAAGTGAGATGACCCTGCCCCTTGGTGATTCACCTGTGCTCCCAACACATGCTCTGCTACAGTATGGTAGAATTACAGTATGTGTAATATGACAAAATGACAATACAGCTGATTTCAACGGCTGTTGGATTTAAGTTATTCACATGGGTATAAGATTACAAATGTTTCTGTTTACAAATGGAACACATGGAATTCATTCACAACTGAGTGAATTAAGTAAAAACTCAGCATCAAAAGGGATTTATTTAATTACATTAAATATATATTGGGAAGACCGAGCAATAATGAGTTGCTAAAGAAACAAATACTGTGTGGTCAACATGTGGAGACACACAGTACAATGGTTCTCAGAACCCCACTGTTTGCCGGTTGAACCAGGGTAATTAAGCGATAAAACAGGTCAATTTGCTCTTGATTTAAGAACTATTAAAAGCACAAGGTCCTTCTCAGGCTGGAGACCTGGAGTAAACATTGTACAGAATTCCAGCAGGCGTTAATTAAAACCTGATCATTTCTACAGAGAGCCATTAAATTTTCTGTATGGATACTGATACACCCAAAAAAAGGGCTCAGCACTTACAGATCACAGGCTTTGAAATACAAGATTTTTGTGAGAGATGATGTCAGACTTTCATGGCCTGGATGATTATTAAACTACAATAAGATAAGATAGAATGTATTAAAATCCTATAATATTCTTGCTTGTAGTTAAGGCCCTGGCAAAGCCTCAGATGTTTTTTAACTATGAGAAAATACTAAAACATAATAAATGTTTATGGTTTTTTTCATTTTCTTCCCAACATTGTTATGTTTATAATAATGTCTGATATTAAATATATAAGCCTAATTTATACACTCATACAATTTATAAACTTTCAACATATTATGTGCGGCTTGCCACAAGTCACAACCTTTCTAAGCATCATTGACAGAGCATGGGCCAGAAAAACAAGATTTATGATCAGACGAATGATCAATAATCAATTACAACAGGATCAATCACAGATTCAAAGCTAACCTAGCTTATCTCACCAGGGTCAAATAGATACAGTACATCTGAGCACAGTTCTAAGTTTCTAACCAGCAGAAATACTTATGTCTATAACTGTATATTAAATGAGAAAACAGTGAAATGTAGAATGGTACCTATCAGAGGTTATTTAAAGTCTGATTTTAAAAAATACGGATACATCATATTCAGTATTTCTTTTTCATCTTACCTTTAAAACTTACGTCAACAGTCATTAAGCCATCTGGCCATATTAATTTTCAAAATTCAATTTTAATCAGTTTTGTGCACAACAAGATCAGTTTTACAATTTGGACTTGTGTTAATATTGTCTGTAACAAAGTAAACAAATTTTATAATACTCTGTTGTTTGCAAATTTCAAAGTTACGCTCAAAGGGCCTGTGGTGAGATGGAGCCTATATAAATAATATATAAATGTGTATACAATAACAAACCATTCCAATATCAAATGAATATTTTCATATGCAAACTCCCATAAATGCTCTCACTGATGGTCTAATGTACTCTTTGTGCTACAATGAGTACACAGTACAAATATAGACAGATCTCCCTTGTCATAAATTGTTTATTCTCAATGTAAAAAAACATGAAAGTGAAAAATGAGTCAACAGTACTTCATAAAATGTATGTGTCATGTTTCTTTTCTTTATTGATTAGAGTGAATAAACACTATTCTGATAAATGTGCCTTTGAGCCAACAGCAGAGCATCCCATTAAAGAAGTGGATATTTTTAATTTATACAGAAGGAAGGGTTAATGTGCAATCTCTAACATATGATTAATAATCACATCACACATGACTACTACCATTCACAACTTGACGTGGAGCTGCAACAAATATTACACAATTACATGATTTTGAGTGACCATTTACATTCTTAACACTTAATGTTGAAAAAAAGATGCAAGAATATAAATGGTTAATTCTGTCTTGTAATAAGTTATAAAACAATCTCATTATTATTGAAAGACAGAAAACAAATTAATTAAATAAATGCTTTTCTTATTGCTTTTATTGCTGGTCATTTCTATAAGCAAAAATGTTTCTTTTTAAATGTAATTTTCATCTGATTGTGGAATGGTTATAATCATGTTAGTTCCTGCTAAGCAAAATCTCAATAATTAGATAATAGTTATGCAACACCACGTGAAAGGATTTTTCTCATTAGATACAATTAGTCTTTCTTTATGGTATACACTGTTGAATGGAAAATATTTTAAACTCTCTTTTTCCCCAAACAGTTCTTACAGGACTCTTCAAGGAATTAACACCTCAATGGTTTATTTAAAAAGTAGCCTACAGATAATTACATTAGATTATATTTCCCAGTACTTGATATTAACTTGATTTACATTCCTACTACATTATGCACTTTTTAACACAATGCAAGCATTAGCTCTTTGAGGCTGAAAAAAATGTAACTCTGTTTACCGAGAAAAGAAAACAAATAGTGACAAGAAAAAAAGATGCCATTATGCAACTTTTGTTTTACTCTCCATGATCTGGTTCAGCAGTTGTACCAAAAGTTCTGCTCCTGCAAATCTCTATTCAACTCCAATTATTCCCAATATCTGCATGATTATCGTGTTTCTGCCCTTTTAATATTACAGACTTGATTAAGAACATTGCAAATGATCACAAATTAGAAATTTGTTAGCACACAGGTGTCAAACCAGGACACATTTCAACAACCCCAATCAATTGGAGAGAACAGAGCAAAACAACCTAATGATAATTCAAGCTCATAAATAAAAAATAATTATTTCTTTACCGTGGGAATTAGACCTTACCAGACTAGTAAGTTCTTATAACTGATTACATTCTGCAAATAAAAAGTAAACAAAAATAATTAACTAGATTGTTGGATCTATATTTTTTCTCATTACAATCCAGTGACCCCTGGAAAACATGGAAATGCTAAAACATAAATTAGTTATGTGTTGAGTTTACAAAACAAATTATTGTGAGCCTTTCAATATTTCCAAAACCTTATTTTACCAGTTCAGAAACTCATTGAGATTACTCATTCTGTTCCCATACATATCAAGGCGAACTGTCTAGTTGTAGCTTATACTGTAGATTATATGGTGTGTGTGGAACACTGCTACACATTTTTTATGAATCAGTGGTGGCGGCGGCCATCTTCTACGGTGTGGTGTGCTGGGGCAGCAGCATCATGACAAAAGATGCAAATAGGCTCAATAAACTCATCAAGAAGGATGGCACTGTGCTGGGGATGAGCCTTGACCCCATGGAGGTGGTGGCTGAGAGGAGAATGCTGACCAAGCTCACAGCCATCATGAACAACACCTCTCATCCGCTTCATGGGACTGTTACTGGGCAGTGGAGCACATTTAGCAATAGACTGCTCCAGCTACGGTGTTCAAGGGAACGTTTCCGCAGGTCTTTCCTCCCGGCGGCTGTCAGGGTGTATAACGCTGCCCTAGGCTAGGACTGTTAGCCCTTCATTTGCTCCTCTATGGACAGCATGTTTACTCCATTGTACTTTTTGGACGATCAGTCTGTATTAACCTATGCACATTTTGCACATATTTTATTGTTTTTACAGCGACTATGATCAGCACATTTTGCACACACCTATGTATTCATTTATTTTTATTTATTTTGTTTGTCTTTTGTTTTATAACTATTCTGATGTCTGTTTTGCTTGTCTTGGGCTGGACTGCTGTAACACATCAATTTCCCTACGGGATTAATAAAGTATTATCTATCTATCTATACTGTAACAGTTATTTTTCTTAGACTTTACTCTGAAGAAAGAGGTGCTTGTTTTTAAGATATGGAATTTATAAATGAATCATCATGAAAAAAGGCAGCACCAAAGTCATGCCACTGACCTATCAATCTTATTGCATATCAATTCTTCTTTAACTCCAATGGTCACATTGGAAGATTCCAGCACTCCCATCATGCTCCTTGTAGAACGCTCTAGAACTGAGAAGTTCTAAAGATCTCATCCTCATGGCCAGGGCGCAGTCCCTCAAGCACAGTGGCTCAAGCCAAAGAACCCTCATCATTCCAAAGTACATCTGTGCACATGAATTACACATGTATCTGGTTGAAGCCTATACAACTGGCTTCTTTTAAGAAACAGCTGGATTAGACCTAAGAGCAATTAGATACTAACTGTGGAATGAATAGCCTTTCATTTGTAACCCTTCTTATTTATTGGGGGGGTTTCTGATAAAGTGTGAAAGGGGTAAGACTGACAAGAATAATGAATTTTGTCTAGTTTGTTTGATTACTAAGAAATGCTCTACTAAAGGGGCATTAGTGAACCTCCCACACGTCTTCTGAATGTTTTATTTTGACACAAAAATAAAGTATGTAATTTACCCATTCATGCATTCAGAAGCATTATTTTTATTTATTGTGCTAGAGTCAACACACGACTATAAACTATGAGATAGGAATTATTAAATTTAATATGGAGTGTTTGAAATTTGACATTAGGTAAATTGAATGCTTTATATTCAACCCAAATTGCTCATCAGAAAGGTATTTTAGGGTTTTTTAAGAATACTAGTTGAAACACATAGTAAAAGAAAATTAATGTTTTGGTAGATTAGAAGTATAGAATCTGAGGGAAATGCCATATTTAATCTTAGTACAATCTGAATTAAAACTCAAGGAAATGCAAACAGAAACAGCAATAATAAGGAGGTTTTAATATTTATCTTACAGTTAAAATAAAGCCCTGAGACTGCAGTTGATGAAGTTCTGAAGCCAATTTTTATGACTCTCAAAATACATTGCTAATGTTGTGTAAAATCTGTTACAAGTAACATATCTGTTGCAATAATGGGATCTCTTTTAAATAAATGATATATGCAGTGCCTTAATCCTTTACAACATATGAACTTGTTCTGTTCACCCTCAGTCAAATGACAGCCAAAACCTGTAAGATTATACATAAAGCCAGAAAACAGATCTATATATTGAGCAAGGTTTAAAAGACATACTGGCCCTCAAACCCCAGTAATGACACATCAATAAAGAGGCAAATTGATACTGTTAATCATCTACATATAGCAGGTTAATATAATGGATTGCAAGACATAAAATCAGATAGATTTTTAATGAAAATTGAATTTTATACACATTTTTCTGAGAAGTTCTATTCTATACCCTGAATCTTAAAAGACATACTGTAGATCAGAGATCAGAGGTGAGCATATCCATCTGGGACACTGACACTGACCTATAACTGTCATTTTTACCCATCTCAGATTTTAATGAAATACATCATCTTTCTATTTACTGGTAATTTGCAAATTCTGCAAAGACCACTGAAAAGACCGTTGATTAATGAGTGAGCACAAGGTCAAAGGTCTAGGTTTTAAGGCAATCCATTGACATTTGAACAGCTGTATCCTGATGGCGTCCTATGTGGCTCAACTGGTAATGTTCAGGGGTTTGAGCCTAGGTCATGTCACTATTGGGACTGTGCCCAGGATTCCAAGCAGTTCGCATAATTGGATGAACACTGGCTCTCAGTATCACACATCTAGCCCTGCAGCCTCCTGGGATCGATGTTAGACCTCTGGTACAGGGCTGTGAAATCTGTGACTTGTTTGAAGAGGACTGTCACTGAGAGGTCTTATCAAGTGGGTGTGTTGTAGAAGTCTGCCTACCCTTTCATGGTCATCTTGTTTATGTGTGCGGGGGATTGTTCTGGTGTAACTGTGTTAGAAAATTACTTGATCAGTTACATTAATCAAATAAAATTCCATATTTATGGCATTTGGCTTTTGACCCAGATGATGTCAAATCACGATCTTCAGTTTTAAAAATAACAAGGAAGCTGAATATTCTAGTTAAAGAATAGAATTTTTTCAGTTTGCCTCTTGCTATTGGCAGGAAATTATACATTTGTAACCATACTTTTTTCTGTTTGGCTACCTAATGTTGCATTTTCTTGGTCAAGGAGAATATGTGTTTTGCTATCAGCTGGAACATCTTGATTGAAATATCTTCAGGCACTGAGATTCCTGGATGAGACGTACCACTAACACATACAAGGAAGAGTTGTTTCTCTGACTGCTAGTAATATGGCCATATTGGAGGTCTGAAATATTTGTGTGTTTAAATGACATATGCTTGTCATTTAAAGTACACAAGGTAATTTATTAGTTTTCTCTGCTGATGTCAGCACAAGTGGGTGAACGACAATGGCTTCATTCAATGCACTTTATTCAATGCATCTACTGTATATGCTTTGAATCAATTTTGAAAGATCCAATGCAAAACAATCGTACCTAAAGAAAATTCAAATCATTTTAAATTTAAAGGCTTGATGTACTATAAAAAACTACAGATATATCTCTGATAATCTCTGACAATCTCTTCAGATGAAGCCAATGTGTACAGCTTAAACTATCAAAGGAACAGTTGAAAAAAAACTGTTCAAAATAAACAAGTTAAACAAAATTGAGATCCATACATTATCACATCTTTCTACATTGCAGGCATTTTTTCTAATTTTCTTTCATAAACTGCGCTAAATGCATGTACGGCTCTTTAATCCTTTTGTATTCTTTTGCTACCTTCTCAACAGTATTATGAACCTATATTGCTGTTAAAATGTGAATTAGGAATTGCAGAATGGCAAGGCTCTGTGCTATTGAAGCTTGGTGATGGAATTGGTTCCTAGCAATTATTACTTGTGGTCTGTAGGGGCTTTGCTCTATTGATGGTTTCGTTGCTATTTTAGTGTGGGATGATTCAATCTTGTCAGATTGCAACAAGTAAGAAGTGAAAAAAGGGGCTTACAGATACCGAGACTTGATCAGAAAGGTGTGAAGCTTCTCGACAGCAGAAATTCAGCTGCAAATTAATAAACAGCTTCAGCATTTAAACAACTACTACTGTTTAAACCAAGACATAATAGATGTGCCTGAGACATTTATTATGCCGACATTTCTATTCACTTTCCTTTATACTGTACATTTTGAATTCTAAATTAGTGTCACTGTGTTTTTTTTAAAAGGCACTGGAGCTATATTAAACCATTTCCAATATACTGTATACTAATTGATAAAACATGGGAAGGTTTTAGGACATTTTTGGTCTATTATTTAGTTATAAACATTATATATATATATTTATTAGTGTATGTATATTGAGAATAGCAGACATTGCCCACATCCTGAGTTTGATTGCCATCTGGTTCCATTGAAGTGCACTGGGTTCTTCCCACCTTGTAAACCAGAGCTGTTATGTCTTTCCCCAGACAGCTAGAAAATGTTTGGGCTTTCTGATTTTTTTCTGTATCTGATTCATCAATTCAACTGAGGTATGACTAGATTAATAAAAGGTGGAATGCACGAGTACCTATTAAACCTTTGATAGAACTCAATGAATGAAGTCATTAAATGCTGCAGAGACTGTCTTTAGTAATTTTTCATTTCACTACTATCTGTTGTTTAGGTCAACTGACTTCATGTCCTTGTTTTTTGATACTTTTGTAAATTGTTAATCTAGTGTTAATCTATCTTTAGCCCAGTGCAAATCACAGATATTGATATTCACTGCCACATAGACCTTTAAATACACAAAAATAAAAACTGGATCTTGAATGCAACTGAGACAAATACTTATGTTGTGTAATCCTGTTTATCTGTCTTCTACTACAGATAAACTCTGTAGTAGGGCAAAAACACTGAACTAGGCCAAAAGAAAAAGGTTTTCAGCACAAAACATAAACCTTTCCTTTAAAAAAGAATCACTTATGTTCCTCTGTGAGTCTAGTCAAAATTATTTGGATTATTGAACTATTTGGAGGTTAAAACATACAGTAAATATTTAGTCTTCCAGTAATACAGTATATGTGTGCTAGACCTGCTGTAGTAAGGATTGCAGTTACAACAGACCTACCACTAGAGACTGTTAAGGGTTCAAACAGTTGCAAATAGTCACACTTAAGGTGTATTTGATAGGTATTATTTAATAAGATAATTGGTGAAACATTCACCTATCAGGCCTCACAAGCCACCTTATTAAGAGGAAGGCCTATCACACTATGATTTTGATATACATATTAGGTGCTATTTCATTCACTCTCTGCATATACTGAATGACTGATACTTGATCACCTAAGGAGGTATTCAACTAAGAGCTGAAACTTGGTAAGAGCTCTCAGCACTTTTCAGAAAACACAAATGTTTAATAGCCAAACTAAAAATTGCAGCATCCTAACTGGCACATCAAAAGAAGACGCTACATAGAACTACAGTATATAGGGACAATTACAGATGCCACTGCAGTGGAAAGATAACATACTGTACTGTACTATAAGAATGGAGCTCAACAAAATTAGAGAATAAAACCATATAAATGTGCCATGTACAGGGACCTTTTCCTTTTAAAAAAGCTGACTTGATAGTCAATAAGACTAAAATGAAGATGAATCATGGACCATTATTGTCAATGATGTAGAGTTATCATGATATTTAAAGATAGACTTATTTGACAAACACAGTATACCAGAACTGAATCCTGTTAATATATTGCATAAACAGTCCCTAAAGCCTGACATGCTATAAACCAAAATTCTACCTTCTTTCCTAGAAGGATTTCTGTAAAATATTGTCAGCCTCTTGGGAGTGCAGCATGATTGACACCTTTGGTTACCAGCAGCTACGGTGCTGGGGATCAGAGCCTTTGAATAAATACACACATCCATGCAGCAAATTACTGTGACACCTGAGAATCGCAATTCCTGAGCGTAGTGTTTCTGTTAATCAGTATTCCTTTATTATTTTAATTAAAATACACTAGTTAGTCAGAAAACATTTTTTTTCTTCCAGGAAAATGATTTACTGCCATCCTTGTATTTCTCTTGTGGATTTTGGTAAACTGCCAGGTTCAATTTAGATCATAAAGCAATGAGATTTGAATATACTACACCTGGAATTTCAACTGGACCCACATCAAATGTTTAATTAGACCCCAGACAACTAAGATAGCACCTGCATCATTCCTGCTCATATCCTAGACTAAACCAAAACATTAACTAGCCCTCAGTCAAGTATCATGTTTCAAGCAGTGCAAAACAAAATGAGAAAAATATTTTAATTATATTTTGATCATTTTGAACAGCACTGATCAAATTGATTATATAGCACAAAAGAGTAACTCTTTCTCCAGGCACCTGTTTTCACATTTTTATTCTTAGAAGGTCTTGGTGAGCAAGAGCCTATCCTGGAATGAACAGGAGGAAAGATGGAACCATACTTAGGCAGGACACCAGTTCTTCACAGGGCTCATATACTGCTTTTCTCTCACAAATACAGAAGGGAATTTATAAACACTAGTTCACCTGGACAGCAAGTGTTTCTTTACTGTAGGAGGTAACCTGTTTAAATCCTCTTGGAGAAAACCCTGTTGACCTAGGGAGAACATGCAAACTCCACACAGAAGGCTCCCAGGGTGCTATGAGGCAATAGCACTAACTGCAAGGAACAACACCACCCAATTTCATATGTATAAATTGCACTTGCATTACCTATTAATTGCACTTCTCACATCCATTATTTGGATTACTTGATTAAGCAATCAAATACCACCTTCTTGAATTGCAGTACAATTTTAAAAAGCAATACATTGGGGTTTGACTCCTGCTGTACCTCTGCTATGTAGGCAGGCTGCTGGCACATAACAGCTAACACCCATCACCCAAATGGGTGCAGCACTTCAGTGGTAGGTGAAGTGGGTCCACATCTATACTATATGAAACATGCTTTGAGATTCTTCTGGATGAAAAGTGCATTACAGATTCAAGTAATAGTTATAAATAAACTATATTTGCCATGGAAGAATCACAGTTTTTACTCCTCCAAGTTCTTACAACTTTACAAAAAACATATTATTCATTGAGAAATAAAAATTAAAAAAGAAATAGATTGTTGGTTTAATTACACTTCCTTTTTTCAGCTGAAATGCTGTTCTTTGACTTAAGTAGAAAAAGAGTACTTCTAAGAGTTAGTTGTCCAAGGGGTTTGTGACTTTCAATACAAAGCAATCTCACCTTAATCTCCTGAAGTATCAGACAATATATGCACTTCAACTGTAGATTTCATAATTACTGAATCAATCCCCATGCCTATAATGAGCAATACTATAACAATTCAAGGATGCTCCCTAAACTCAGACAATGCAAGGTGATAACAGTATAATCACTTTGCTATTTTTGTCTACCTTCTCACTAAGTAAAATTCAATTGCTGTAAAGCCTAGTTTGTTTCTTAATTAAAATGAAGGATTCAGCTAATTACAAAATAGGATTAAGTACTTTATTAGACATGTTATTAATATTTTGTTTTCTGGTAATAAAGCAGCACCCATTTTACTTTAGTGGAGATACAAATCCCTTGTTCCAAAATAAGCTTAAAGCTCCAGAGACATACTGGAATATTTAAAAACATTAGGTCTAAGCAGATAGACCTAATCTACTGTATAGTCTGATCAGGGATAAGCAACAAGCATCAAAACATGCTAATATACTTATGAAACATCTTGCAACTCACACTTACTGTATGTCATAATAACAGCTTTTCATTCTGTTTATGCAAAAGACAAGTCAGGCAATTAATATTCAAAGAAGATAATAACTAGAGCTGGAAAGTATTTACCATTTTGGCACATGACAATGTTAGGATAGACATGAGAATAAGGCATTTGTAAAATCCTTTCAAGGTGAACTGGCATTTTCAAGAGCACTGTATGCTGATAACAAAACAAGATAAGTTCTAATGTATTCATTTACCTTTCTTATGGGTTTTAAAGGAGGATTTTCTTATAGTTGTTGCCAAGTTATTATCATTCAAGCAATGATTTCTATTTTAATTAAACGCAGTTGGCACTTGAAACCTGAAAACATGGTTAGTTGAAGAATTCCCTTTCTTGTTCTCACCAGGGTAAAAGGTGCAGATTAATCAATACAGAGCCTGACAGCTGATCTCCAACTTTAAACATTAATATCAGTCATGGTCATTAACCCCCCTACAAGAAATGTAATGTTTCTTGTTTCATGGAGTTCTAATCGGCAAACTAAACTTAAAGAAAGATAAAAAAGCAACAAATCAACACTAGTTTAATACAAATATCACTTTGAATTGTTAGATATATTGTGTTGTTTTTTTTCTGCTCTGCAATTTATACTTCTGGTAGAACTATTATAAATCAACCCTCAGTCTCATAGAGCAAAACAGTCACCTAATTTGGAGGTAGGATTAAAAAAGGTTACTAATGCTCCCATTATCTTTATTGAACTAGAATTTAGGTCTGCTTCACAGCTGTGAGAGAATGCTCTAGGGACTCCTGCTGGCACTGTGCTGGAAAACATCCAGGACCAGTGTCCCTAAAATACAGTACATCTTACAAAATCTCACCAATGGTGGTGAGCATGGAACTGGCAGAAGTAGCAGGATATTGAATTGACATTAGAAAACTAGCAAACAAGGGACACCAAAAAGTGATGTATGGGCAGTAATAATCCAGCACTTTGTTATTGTGCTAGTCGTTGTTAGAAGACAAACTCCAGATGTGATACAGAAAGACTTTGAAGATACTGTACATTGAGACATAGAAGATACATACGCACTGACTTTATATATACAGTATATGAACACATTGGTTTTTCCAAATGTTTTTTTTATAAATGTAGTCCCCCTTATCACAAAAGGTGTTTCAAAAATAATTAATTTAAATGTAAATGAATTTAATTCTTCCTTTTGAGGAAGCTATAGTATGAACTCAATTTTCCCAATTGCAGCACATTACACAGTACCATGATTTCTGCAGCCAAAGGGCTAATTCATTCACTGTTAATTGGCTTCTGCTAGATCTAGCATAAAATACACCAACTTGGCAACACTAATTTAGACTAGTAGTATTCCAAGTTATTTGACCAGAATATTTCTGGTAGTCTGAATCAAACAATTCACTGCACAACAAACAAATTGCAATCAAAGCCCATTGTTATTTATTTTCAGTCTTCAAATCATCACCACAACTGCCACCAATAATACGTTTATTGATTCAATAGGTTGTAAATAATATTGTAAATTGTAAATAATATGACACAATGGTGGATCTCCATAGTAATTTCAAATTTAACTAATTTAGAGTATTTTACTATAAAACAATGCTTAATATTGAGCAGGTTTTGTAAATTTCTTCCAACCAACATCAGAAAGCTACAGTACTTACTTACTGACTTAAGTCATGGTAATGCAGAGGCTATCCGAGAACCATACTGTAAATCAAGGTGGGAGTACACCTTGGATAGAATGCCAGTACCGCCAGGCACACACTCAAATGCCCCTAGGAACAATTCAGGGATGCCAGTTAACTTAACCAGCAAGTCTTTGCAAAATGGGAAGAAACACAAGCGTCCATAGACTCATATTAACATAGGAATAGCATGCAATTTTCACATAGAATGTGCTCCAGTCCGGAATCTATCCCATCTATCCCAACGACACCACCAAGCTGCCTACAGTAAATTCAACTGGCTTTATAACATAGTGTTACTGTGATGCTGACAAGCCTGCGTGCGGTTCGTTGCGATTTGCACCTGTCTGTTCACTGACAGTCCAAATGGA